>NC_091192.1:5733959-5881459 GCF_040958095.1 Procambarus clarkii
TGAGAGGATGGGCGGGGTGGTGGTGTAGGTGGCAGAAGGCATAAGATGACCGTAGTCGTAGCTATAGTCGGAGTCTATGGAGGAGTCGGTGCCGCTGGTGAGTCCGGACCTGTGGCCCAAGCTGGGGCGATGGGTCATGTGTGGGGAGACTTTGCGGGCCCCTGGGGATGGCCCACTGCTGCCATGGTCTGTAGTACTGCTCTCAGGGCCCTCACACTTGCTGGCCCCTGACGACCCTCGCACATCCACCTGCACCAACACAAAGAGTATTAAGACAGGGCCTTGCTGGTGTACTTCCCTCTAACCTCTCCCCATTATTTACTCAGCTACAACAATCATATCTACCTAACATGTAACTGCACACTACCAAAATACACCCATAAGTATGAATACACTATGCCTGGAGCCTCTGGTGCAGTTGTTATTGATGTAACATTTTCCTGAACCAAACCCCCCATCACTGATGCATTATTCATCATTGCTGGGAAGGAATTACAACAAATAACACAGGGTGAGGTGCCATTAGTGATGACGCTGCAGGAGTCATGAGGCAGCAGCCGCCATGCTGGAGCAGCAGGAATATATTACTAGTGCTCACCTTGAGTTCCGACTCACTCATGCTGCTCTTAGAGCTACTCTTGTTGAGTGCTTGAGCTCTGGCCAGCATGGCGGCCGAGGAGCTCTGCTGCAGTCTGCACCGCTCCTCCTGCTCGCTCGCTCGCTCCACGTCTCTTCTCCAAGTCTCCTCCACCGTCGACTTCCTCCCAATTTCCTCTAGAGTCGGTTTTCTTCTGGCGTCTTCGGACAGGTTTCCTCGCAATGGGTCGTCTGGAGTGGGTCGTCTGGGTGGCAGGTCGTCGTGGGTGGAAGCCGGTTTCCTATCCTCGGCTGAACTTCTCCGTGGCGTGTCCTCCGTGCCTCTCCTGCTGGGGACCTCGTCCACCGTGGCTCTTCTTGGCAGCTCTTGCGAGGCTGGAGGCCGGAGGGAAGAGGAGATGTCGCTCACAGTCTTCCTCAGCTTGTGGTGGACTGCGTCTTGTGTTGTGTGGAAACCCAGCGCCACCTGTGACACAATGCTTGGTCAGGCCATGGTAGTGTCCGCGGCGTGTTAGGCTCAGGGACGGTTACGGGGTTCATAGGCGTCAGGAGAGGTAAGCCTTCTTGGCCAGGTATCACAGGCCAAGAGGGCAGCTATCTACTAAAGCTCAAAAGCTCATGGCCAAATCGAGCTTAATTAGGCTTGACACACTCTTGGACACACAATGTAAGACTAAGTCGTGCCTAAACGGTTCAGTTCCTGGGGTGGGTGAAGCTTAAAATCAGGCTTGTTAGGCTCATGATCAAGCTGAGAAACCTTAAAGCCCTGATGGGTTAGGTGCAGCCCGGCAGTTCAGTTAAAGCGTATATGACTACGTATGACGACTCGGTCGAGTTAAAGTCCTCGTCAACTTGGGAAAGGTTGTTGTTAAACATGTTAGTTGGAGACACATGCCTCGTTACTAATATTTCAACGTGAAATACAGTTTCTGGAAACTCCAAGCAATCCCTCCTTAAAACCAGCACTTGATGAAAAACTTCACATAACACCATGCTGTTAATGATCTAGTAACTCACAATCTTAACATACAATTAACTCCTAAAACAAAACAAAAATTCACATATTTCACTGCAGATAACCATTGAACACTACGATAGCACAGGATAACTGTACCGTTGCAAAGATTGCGACTCAACACAAACACTTCCCACTACGATAGTGACGCTAACTGCCACAAGGCTGCAACCTAAAGGCAACACCAATTTTTTTTACAGGTCCTTTGACAAGGAAAAGTTGTCAAGGGGAACGTATCAGGGGAAAGCGCCAAGCCATTACCACAACACAGCACTTGCCAGGGATCAGGATTAAGACTTGGGATGGACAAATCCCAAATCAAAGGATCCCCAAAAGAGCATAGTGTGTTCTCCTTGATGTAAGTGGTACACATCAGGTGCACCAGTGGGTGAGACACATCAGGTGTAACAGTGGGTAAGACACATCAGGGGCACCAGTGGGTGAGACACATCAGGTGCACCAGTGGGTGAGACACATCAGGTGTACCAGTGGGTGACACACATCAGGTGTACAAGTGGGTGACACATCAGGGGCACCGGTGGCTGAGACACATCAGGTGCCCCAGTGGGTGAGACACATCAGGTGCACCAGTGGGTGACACACATTAGGTGTACAAGTGGGTGACACACATCAGGTGTACCAGTGGGTGAGACACATCAGGTGCACCAGTGGGTGAGACACATCAGGTGTACCAGTGGGTGAGACACATCAGGTGTACCAGTGGGTGAGACACATCAGGTGCACCAGTGGGTGAGACACATCAGGTGTACCAGTGGGTGAGACACATCAGGTGCACCAGTGGGTGAGACACATCAGGTGTACCAGTGGGTGAGACACATCAGGTGTACCAGTGGGTGAGACACATCAGGTGCACTAGTGGGTGAGACACATCAGGTGCACTAGTGGGTGAGACACATCAGGTGTACCAGTGGGTGAGACACATCAGGTGCGACACATACTCACATAGTATTAATACTATACTTTTAGAGGATGAGACGAATTTTTCACAGGTTGTGCCTATCTCACAGACACACACACACACACACACACACACACACACACACACACACACACACACACACACACACACACACACACACATATATATATATATATATATATATATATATATATATATATATATATATATATATACATTTACATATATATAAATATATATATATATATATATATATATATATATATATATATATATATATATATATATGTATATATATATATATATATATATATATATATATATATATATATATATATATATATATATATATATATATATATATATATATATTATTAAATATGACCGAAAAAGTAAGATTAATAATTCTAACACGAATTTTCTCAATCTTTCGTACATTTTTTTTCACTGTTGGTGGTAATTCAAAAATCAATTCTCCAAAATTCATTTTTATTTCTAGTCTGACGCGACACTTGAGTGTGTTTCATAAAACTTATTACATTTTCAAAGACTTTAGTTACACATACACAACTGAATAGAACTTACACATCTCCGATTTGTTTATATCTACATTTGAGTGAGGTGGATGGGGTGAGGTGGTATTTAATAGGGTATTAAATTCATCAACACAAGACAGAACACGAAACAATGGGTATTGAATAGAAGTGATTGTAGAAAGCCTATTGGTCCATATTTCTTGATGCTTCTATATTGGAGCGGAGTCTTGAGGTGGGTAGAATATAGTTGTGCATTAATTGGCTGTTGATTGCTGGTGTTGACTTTTTGATGTGTAGTGCCTTGCAAACGTCAAGCCGTCTGCTATCGCTGTATCTATCGATGATTTCTGTGTTGTTTACTAGGATTTCTCTGGCGATGGTTTGGTTGTGGGAAGAGATTATATGTTCCTTAATGGAGCCCTGTTGCTTATGCATCGTTAAACGCCTAGAAAGAGATGTTGTTGTCTTGCCTATATACTGGGTTTTTTGGAGCTTACAATCCCCAAGAGGGCATTTGAAGGCATAGACGACGTTGGTCTCTTTTAAAGCGTTCTGCTTTGTGTCTGGAGAGTTTCTCATGAGTAGGCTGGCCGTTTTTCTGGTTTTATAGTAAATCGTCAGTTGTATCCTCTGATTTTTGTCTGTAGGGATAACGTTTCTATTAACAATATCTTTCAGGACCCTTTCCTCCGTTTTATGAGCTGTGGAAAAGAAATTCCTGTAAAATAGTCTAATAGGGGGTATAGGTGTTGTGTTAGTTGTCTCTTCAGAGGTTGCATGGCGTTTCACTTTCCTTCTTATGATGTCTTCGACGAAACCATATGGACCTCCATATTGCATAAACCATATTGCCATAGGTCCTTATA
This sequence comes from Procambarus clarkii, assembly GCF_040958095.1. Taxonomy (NCBI): domain Eukaryota; kingdom Metazoa; phylum Arthropoda; class Malacostraca; order Decapoda; family Cambaridae; genus Procambarus; species Procambarus clarkii. The sequence continues at coordinate 5,737,914 of NC_091192.1, forward strand.
TGGAGGACCTAGTGTAGACAGCAGTGTGGAAGCCTCCACTCCTTTCCGTGACTGTTACATCCAGAAAGAGCAGCTTCCCATTATTCTCCATCTCGTAAGTGAAGCTCAACACAGAATTTCGCTCAAATGCCTCCATCTGCTGTAGACATCTGGCATCAGGTATCTGCATAAAAATGTCGTCAACATACCTGCAGTATATGGAGGGTTTCAAGCCCATGTCAACAAAGACCCTCTGCTCGATGGTGCCCATGTAGAAGTTCACAAACAGGACACCAAGGGGGGAACCCATGGCGACCCCATCTACTTGCTTATACATGTGCCCATCTGGGCTCAAGAAGGGTGCCTCTTTAGTGCAGGCTTGGAGTAGTTTCCTAAGTGTGTTTTCTGGCATGTCAAGAGGAGTGCAAGCTGGGTCACGATACACTCTGTCTGCTATCATCCCGATTGTTTCGTCTACCGGCAGGTTGGTAAATAGTGACTCAACATCCAACGAGGCTCGTATCCCTGTGGCCTGTGCTCCCCGCAGTAGGTCATCAAATTCCTTGGGAGACTTCAGGCTGAAAGCACAAGGTATGTAAGGAGTCAGCAACCCATTGAGTCGTTTAGTAAGTCTGTATGTGGGTGTGGGTATCTGGCTGATGATTGGCCGATGTGGGTTTCCAGGCTTGTGGGTTTTGACATTTCCATAGACATATCCAGGTTTGTATTCCCCAACAACTTTTGGCAGGTGGAGTCCGGATTTCTTGGCATTCACAGTTTCGATCAATCTGTTTACCTTCGTTTTCAATTCGCCTGTAGTGTCCTTCGTTACCCTTTGGAATTTCGTCTATTCGACGAAAATATATTCGTCTTTTCTAAGAATAACATATATTGGCGACTTGTCACCTCTCCTGACGATTATTTCCTTGTTCTCACGAAGGCTCTTAGCTGCCGCTTTGAGTTCGGGGGACAGTATGGTGCTTCTGTAGTTACCTCGAATCTTTCCTCCTTCTGCAATAAGTTCTGCTTGCAAGGTGTTTTTAGTGGTAACCTTCTTTTGCTTCTCGAGGTCGAATATGTCATTCAATGGGATCTCCAACTTCATTTTCCGGGCCATCTCACTTGGTCTGGACATAATGGGACAGTTTATATCCAGATTTAAGAGAGATTTGGTCATCAGTGAGGTTTAAGAAGCCATCTCTGCGTCGTTGAATCGCCATGCGTCCTCCAAACAGTGTTGTCAGTTTCTTGATGATCCTAGTTTCGGTGCTGTGGTGAGAGATTTGATCGACAAGTGTAGTCTCACACCATCTGTGATTCCATCTGGTCGGCCGGCAAAGATAGCAGAGTTACGGTTCAATAGATGGCGGGTCTCTCTTTCTCTGCTGGACACTGGGCAGAGGCAAGGCTCCTTTTAATGATATCATTGACTTCATCGTGTCTAGAGTACCAATCGCCAGATTTTTCCACAGTGCAGATCATGCAATCAATATTCGTCTGCCTCTACCTCGCCACAAATACAACTATGAACAGTGTGGATAGGGGCAGAAAGGCAAAGAGTGCATCTGCTCCGTATTGCAGCAGCTCTGCAATACGGAGCTGCTGCGGATCAAGACGTGTGCCTGACGCAGACATAGGGACTGCCAAAATGAAGTCCCGTGCATGTGGAACCTGCACAGCTGTGAGGAGGTGCACGATCACTGGGGGTTGTTGCTGCCTCCAGCAAAGCCGTGGCTTCTTTGTCTACAATGAGGCTGCCCCAGCTGGAATGTTTCTTGGCTTTCAACAAGGCTGGTCTGAGTGCTGCGTCTGCCATGGTACCCCATTTTGTGTCGTATTCCGTGTAACGGGAGGCATGTATCACTGCAAAGTCACACAGGTTGTCAGGTAGAATTTCCTTAACCAGGTCATCTGATGCTGAGGAGGAAGACAGTTAGGCTGGGACAGCAATTTGGGTGGCGGTGCAGACACCCAAGCTGCCGAGCATAACAGGAAGAGTGGCTTGTTTCCACTTGCAGTCATTGAGGGAGAGGTTGACAACTTTTTCTAGCATGGTCTTCAGTAATAGGTCATACTCTTCAAGCTTTCGGCTGTCGTAGGATGGGGCACACCTCAGAAAGTAGGTTAGCATTACAAACATTTAGTGAGGAGATAAAAAACATCGTGGGAATCGATGTCACCTATCCTGTTTTCCATCCTCCTAAGGTCTGTGATTTTCTAATCATGGCGTTAGACCCAAGGGGGCTCCAAGGAGAGTGCAGTTCACAGACCTAATGACATGGGCTCCGGCAAAGGCAGACCTTATTCTAGCTATGATGTCTATGATGAATTGGTATCAGCAATTCAGCCACTTGCTGGCTGACAACCTTCATGGCAGCCTTGTCAACCAGGCGTCGGACAGTGTTGCCAACAGCGATTGGCCTGATTCCACTATCTTTTTTGTTGAGAGCACAGAGGGAAGCACCGAAAGAGGGATGCTGGTGTGGACGAGATTATATATATATATATATATATATATATATATATATATATATATATATATATATATATATATATATATATATATATATATATATATATATATACACACATATGTCGTACCTAGTAGCCAGAACGCACTTCTCAGCCTACTATGCAAGGCCCAATTTGCCTAATAAGCCACGTTTTCCTGAATTAATTGTTTTTCGACTACCTAACCTAACCTAACTTTTTCAGCTACCTAACCTAACCTAACCTATAAAGATAGGTTAGGTTAGGTAGGGTTGGTTAGGTTCGGTCATATATACGTTAATTTTAACTCCAATAAAAAAAAATTGACCTCATACATAATGAAATGGGTAGTTTTATCATTTCAGAAGAAAAAAATTAGAGAAAATATATTAATTCAGGAAAACTTGGCTTATTAGGCAAATCGGGCCTTGCATAGTAGGCCGAGAAGTGCATTCTGGCTACTAGATACGACATATATATATATGTCGTACCTAGTAGCCAGAACGCACTTCTCAGCCTACTATGCATGCCCGATTTGCCTAATAAGCCAAGTTTTCATGAATTATTTGTTTTTCGACTACCTAACCTACCTAACCTAACCTAACCTAACTTTTTCAGCTACCTAACCTAACCTAACCTATGAAGATAGGTTAATTTAGGTTAGGTAGGGTTGGTTAGGTTCGGTCATATATCTACGTTAATTTTAACTCCAATAAAAAAATATTGACCACATACATAATGAAATGGGTAGCTTTATCATTTCATAAGAAAAAAATTTGAGAAAATATAATAATTCATGAAAACTTGGCTTATTAGGCAAATTGGGCCTTGCATATTAGGCCGAGAAGTGCGTTCTGGCTACTAGGTACGACATATATATATATATATATATATATATATATATATATATATATATATATATTTTATTAAATATGACCGAAAAAGTAAGATTAATAATTCTAACACGAATTTTCTCAATCTTTCGTACATTATGCTTCACTGTTGGAGGTAAATAAAAAATCACTTCTCCAAAATTCATTTTTATTTCTAGTCTGACGCGACACGGGCGCGTTTCGTAAAACTTATTACATTTTCAAAGACTTCACAAATACACAACTGATTAGAACTTGCGTTTCCCTGATTTTATATCTACATTTGAGTGAGGTGGGAAGGGTGATGTGGCATTACATTTGAGTAAGGTGGGAAGGATGATGTGGCATTAGAGGATATTAATAGGGTATTAAAAGTATCAACACAAGACAGAACACGAAACAATGGATATTGAATAGAAGTGTTTGTAGAAAGCCTATTGGTCCATATTTCTTGATGCTTCTATATTGGAGCGGAGTTTTGAGGTGGGTAGAATATAGTTGTGCAATAATTGGCTGTTGATTGCTGGTGTTGACTTCTTGATGTGTAGTGCCTCGCAAACGTCGAGCCGCCTGCTATCGCTGTATCTATCGATGATTTCTGTGTTGTTTACTAGGATTTCTCTGGCGATGGTTTGGTTATGGGAAGAGATTATATGTTCCTTAATGGAGCCCTGTTGTTTATGCATCGTTAAACGCCTAGAAAGAGATGTTGTTGTCTTGCCTATATACTGGGTTTTTTGGAGCTTACAGTCCCCAAGTGGGCATTTGAAGGCATAGACGACGTTAGTCTCTTTTAAAGCGTTCTGTTTCGTGTCTGGAGAGTTTCTCATGAGTAGGCTGGCCGTTTTTCTGGTTTTATAGTAAATCGTCAGTTGTATCCTCTGATTTTTGTCTGTAGGGATAACGTTTCTATTAACAATATCTTTCAGGACCCTTTCCTCTGTTTTATGAGCTGTGGAAAAGAAGTTCCTGTAAAATAGTCTAATAGGGGGTATAGGTGTTGTGTTAGTTGTCTCTTCGGAGGTTGCATGGCTTTTCACTTTCCTTCTTATGATGTCTTCGATGAAACCATTGGAGAAGCCGTTATTGACTAGAACCTGCCTTACCCTACAGAGTTCTTCGTCGACTTGCTTCCATTCTGAGCTGTGGCTGAGAGCACGGTCGACGTATGCGTTAACAACACTCCTCTTGTACCTGTCAGGGCAGTCGCTGTTGGCATTTAGGCACATTCCTATGTTTGTTTCCTTTGTATTATATTTAATAAAATATGTCTACAGGAAAGACTGCTACCAAAATATACTAATGTTAAAGTGCACGACCCAGCAGCAAGGAATCAAGCCTTCACGATAAAATATCGCCAGGATCTGATTCGTGATCAGATATACAAGGCAGAGAATGAAATCAAAGACAAAAAAACGCAACTACTTCATGCTACAAACGAGTGGAGAAATAGCAACATCGACCATAGTATCCGTACCCGCATTGAACAACACCTCGACATCCTCACAGACCAACATCACCTCAGCACTGAAACAAGGATTATCAAGAAACTAACAACATTATATGGAGGACCTATGGCAATTCCACGACCAAGAGATGGCTTCCTGAACCTTGCAGGAATTAACCTCACTGAGGACCAAGTCACTCTCCTAAATCTGGGCATAAACTGTCATGTTATGTCCAGACCGAGTGAAATGGCCCGGAAAGTGGAGTTGGAAATTCTGTTGGACGACATATTCGACCTCGAGACACAAAAGAAGGTCACTACCAAAGATACCTTACAAGCAGAACTTATTGCAGAAGGAGGAAAGAATCGAGGCCACTACAGAAGCACCATACTGTCCCCCGAGCTTAGAGCGGCAGCTAAAAGCCTTCGTGAGAACAAGGAGATAGTTGTCAGGAGAGGTGACAAGTCGCCAATATATGTCATTCTTAAAAAAGACGAATATCTGGCGAAAATGAACATCATACTCTCTGACCAAACTAAGTTCCAAAGGGTAACGAAGGACACTACAGCCGAATTAAAAACAAAGGTCAACAAACTGATCGAAACTGTGAACGCCAAGAAATCCGGACTCCACCTGCCAAAGATCATTGGGGAATATAAACCTGGATATGCGTATGGAAATGTCAAGACGCACAAGCCTGGAAACCCACTTCGGCCAATCATTAGCCAGATACCCACACCCACGTACAGATTGGCGAAGCGACTCAACGGCCTGCTGACTCCTTATGTTCCTTGCGCCTTCAGCCTGAAGTCTCCAAAGGAATTTGTGGACTTACTGCGGGGCGCACGGGCCACAGGGATAAGAGCCTCGTTGGACGTAGAATCGCTGTTTACCAACGTACCTGTGGACGAGACAATCGGAATGATAGCCGACAGAGTGTATCGTGATCCAGCCTGTACTCCTCTTGACATGCCAGAAAGTATTCTGAGGAAACTACTCCAAGCTTGTACTAAAGAGGCACCCTTCTTGAGCCCGGATGGGCACATGTATAAGCAAGTAGATGGGGTCGCTATGGGTTCTCCCCTAGGTGTCCTGTTTGCAAACTTCTACATGGGTACCATCGAGCGAAAAGTCTTAGTCGACATGAACTTGAAACCGGCCATATACTGCAGGTATGTTGACGACATTTTTACACAGGTACCTGATGTCAGACATCTGCAGGAGCTGAAGGAGGCATTTGAGCAGAGTTCCGTGCTGCGTTTCACTTACGAGACGGAAAAGGATGGGAAGCTGCCTTTTCTAGATGTAACAGTCATGGAAAAGGGCGGAGGTTTCCACACTGCAGTCTACACAAAGGAAACAAACATAGGAATGTGCCTAAATGCCAACAGCGACTGCCCTGACAGGTACAAGAGGAGTGTTGTTAACGCATACGTCGACCGTGCTCTCAGCCACAGCTCAGAATGGAAGCAAGTCGACGAAGAACTCTGTAGGGTAAGGCAGGTTCTAGTCAATAACGGCTTCTCCAATGGTTTCATCGAAGACATCATAAGAAGGAAAGTGAAAAGCCATGCAACCTCCGAAGAGACAACTAACACAACACCTATACCCCCTATTAGACTATTTTACAGGAACTTCTTTTCCACAGCTCATAAAACAGAGGAAAGGGTCCTGAAAGATATTGTTAATAGAAACGTTATCCCTACAGACAAAAATCAGAGGATACAACTGACGATTTACTATAAAACCAGAAAAACGGCCAGCCTACTCATGAGAAACTCTCCAGACACGAAACAGAACGCTTTAAAAGAGACTAACGTCGTCTATGCCTTCAAATGCCCACTTGGGGACTGTAAGCTCCAAAAAACCCAGTATATAGGCAAGACAACAACATCTCTTTCTAGGCGTTTAACGATGCATAAACAACAGGGCTCCATTAAGGAACATATAATCTCTTCCCATAACCAAACCATCGCCAGAGAAATCCTAGTAAACAACACAGAAATCATCGATAGATACAGCGATAGCAGGCGGCTCGACGTTTGCGAGGCACTACACATCAAGAAGTCAACACCAGCAATCAACAGCCAATTATTGCACAACTATATTCTACCCACCTCAAGACTCCGCTCCAATATAGAAGCATCAAGAAATATGGACCAATAGGCTTTCTACAAACACTTCTATTCAATATCCATTGTTTCGTGTTCTGTCTTGTGTTGATACTTTTAATACCCTATTAATATCCTCTAATGCCACATCATCCTTCCCACCTTACTCAAATGTAATGCCACATCACCCTTCCCACCTCACTCAAATGTAGATATAAAATCAGGGAAACGCAAGTTCTAATCAGTTGTGTATTTGTGAAGTCTTTGAAAATGTAATAAGTTTTACGAAACGCGCCCGTGTCGCGTCAGACTAGAAATAAAAATGAATTTTGGAGAAGTGATTTTTGATTTACCTCCAACAGTGAAGCATAATGTACGAAAGATTGAGAAAATTCGTGTTAGAATTATTAATCTTACTTTTTCGGTCATATTTAATAAAATATGTCTACAGGAAAGACTGCTACCAAAATATACTAATATATATATATATATATATTATTAAATATGACCGAAAAAGTAAGATTAATAATTCTAACACGAATTTTCTCAATCTTTCGTACATTACGCTTCACTGTTGGAGGTAAATCAAAAATCACTTCTCCAAAATTCATTTTTATTTCTAGTCTGACGCGACACGGGCGCGTTTCGTAAAACTTATTACATTTTCAAAGACTTCACAAATACACAACTGATTAGAACGTATCTCTGATTTTATATCTACATTTGAGTGAGGTGGTAAGGGTGATGTGGCATTAACACAAGACAGAACAGGAGGGGATATTAATAGGGTATTAAAAGTATCAACACAAGACAGAACAGAAACAATGGGTATTGAATAGAAGTGTTTGTAGAAAGCCTATTGGTCCATATTTCTTGATGCTTCTATATTGGAGCGGAGTCTTGAGGTGGGTAGAATATAGTTGTGCAATAATTGGCTGTTGATTGCTGGTGTTGACTTCTTGATGTGTAGTGCCTCGCAAACGTCAAGCCGCCTGCTATCGCTGTATCTATCGATGATTTCTGTGTTGTTTACTAGGATTTCTCTGGCGATGGTTTGGTTATGGGAAGAGATTATATGTTCCTTAATGGAGCCCTGTTGCTTATGCATCGTTAAACGCCTAGAAAGAGATGTTGTTGTCTTGCCTATATACGGGGTTTTTTGGAGCTTACAGTCCCCAAGTGGGCATTTGAAGGCATAGACGACATTAGTCTCTTTTAAAGCGTTCTGTTTTGTGTCTGGAGAGTTTCTCATGAGTAGGCTGGCCGTTTTTCTGGTTTTATAGTAAATCGTCAGTTGTATCCTCTGATTTTTGTCTGTAGGGATAACGTTTCTATTAACAATATCTTTCAGGACCCTTTCCTACGTTTTATGAGCTGTGGAAAAGAAGTTCCTGTAAAATAGTCTAATAGGGGGTATAGGTGTTGTGTTAGTTGTCTCTTCAGAGGAAGAGACAACTAACACAACACCTCTGAAGAGACAACTAACACAACACCTATACCCCCTATTAGACTATTTTACAGGAACTTCTTTTCCACAGCTCATAAAACGGAGGAAAGGGTCCTGAAAGATATTGTTAATAGAAACGTTATCCCTACAGACAAAAATCAGAGGATACAACTGACGATTTACTATAAAACCAGAAAAACGGCCAGCCTACTCATGAGAAACTCTCCAGACACAAAACAGAACGCTTTAAAAGAGACTAATGTCGTCTATGCCTTCAAATGCCCACTTGGGGACTGTAAGCTCCAAAAAACCCAGTATATAGGCAAGACAACAACATCTCTTTCTAGGCGTTTAACGATGCATAAGCAACAGGGCTCCATTAAGGAACATATAATCTCTTCCCATAACCAAACCATCGCCAGAGAAATCCTAGTAAACAACACACAAATCATCGATAGATACAGCGATAGCAGGCGGCTTGACGTTTGCGAGGCACTACACATCAAGAAGTCAACACCAGCAATCAACAGCCAATTATTGCACAGCTATATTCTACCCACCTCAAGACTCCGCTCCAATATAGAAGCATCAAGAAATATGGACCAATAGGCTTTCTACAAACACTTCTATTCAATACCCATTGTTTCTGTTCTGTCTTGTGTTGATACTTTTAATACCCTATTAATATCCCCTCCTGTTCTGTCTTGTGTTAATGCCACATCACCCTTACCACCTCACTCAAATGTAGATATAAAATCAGAGATACGTTCTAATCAGTTGTGTATTTGTGAAGTCTTTGAAAATGTAATAAGTTTTACGAAACGCGCCCGTGTCGCGTCAGACTAGAAATAAAAATGAATTTTGGAGAAGTGATTTTTGATTTACCTCCAACAGTGAAGCGTAATGTACGAAAGATTGAGAAAATTCGTGTTAGAATTATTAATCTTACTTTTTCGGTCATATTTAATAATATATGTCTACAGGAAAGACTGCTACCAAAATATACTAATATATATATATATATATATATATATATATATTATATATATATATATATATATATATATATATATATATATATATATATATATATATATATATATATATATATATATATATATATATATCAATAAATGTGATCAACACATTCAAGCTTTAGCAAATTATCTCTTTAGTATGAACACAAAAATTACTGTATTACGAATACAATATAAGTCGATGTATTATGAACACCACATAAATTACTGTATTATGAACACTATACAAGTTAATGTATTATGAACATAATTTACTATACAAGTTAATGTATTATACAGTTAAGCTATTGTATTAAAAATAAAGGCTACTGTATTAACACTATTAACCACTATATTACAAGTAGAACCTACTGAATTACAAATATAAACTATTGTATTATAACATGCTTAGCTACTGTATTACAAACATGACAAATATATTTAAAAGAAAAGTTATTGTAAGATGTATTATATGCATAGGCTAGTGTATTATAAACATTAGCTACTGTATTATAAATATAAGCTACTGGGTGACATATTTAAGGTACTGTATTAAAAATTTAAAAAACTGTATTGAAAACGTTAAGCTTTTGTATTACAAATGTCTGTTAATGTATTACATATATAAACTACTTGATTACAATAATAAATTACTTTATTTCAAATAAAATATGCAAATTGCAATATTATCAAACTCATTAATAATATAGAGGTACTGTATTACAAATGTATGTCACTGTATTACAAACATATGCTACTTTATTCAACTATAAAGTACTGTATAATAAGGGCAGGACAAGCGTGGTTATTAACAAGAGCTAGAGGAGTCCACTTCATGAGTGTGGAGTCAGTGACTGTATTGTGGTAATGAAATCTTTGAGGTTCAGGTTCCTCGGACAGCTCCACACCCCATCTTAAGAATCTCACTAATAGTAATGGGAATATCCTCTCACAGGCATAATAACATAGGATAAAAAACCCACACTTGTGTATTTGTGAGATTTATGTAAAGATTTACACAAAGTCTTTGGCAATCTCTTGAGTGTTTTATCAAGGTCTGAGTGTGTGGTTACGTCCAGACTTACATCTAAACGACTAAAAGTCGTCGATTTTTAGTTGCTTAGATGCAAGTCAAACTACACACTCAAGCCTTGACAAAGCACTCAGGAGAGTGTGAAAGACTCACTCGTAATTGGAGTAATTCTAAATAATAAATGTTGGAAATAATAATAATGGAGTAACTGTATCAACACAACCCAATGATTAAGGCTTAGTCCATGCTGCCTTGATCATCAAGTCTTTACCCAGTATTGACCTCCATGTCTTGTGTAACTCTCTTACGTATACTGGCCACTAAGCCCAGCCACAGGCCTACTGTCACCTATAATACAGTCAGCACCCTAATGGGGCTCACCGCCTGACTGGCGCCCACCGCCTGACTGGCGCCCACCGCCTGCCTGGCGCCCACCGCCTGACTGGCGCCCACCACCTGACTGGCGCCCACCGCCTGCCTGGCAACCACCGCCTGACTGGCGCCCACCACCTGACTGGCGCCCACCGCCTGACTGGCGCCCACCACCTGACTGGCGCCCACCGCCTGACTGGCGCCCACCGCCTGCCTGGCGCCCACCGCCTGACTGGCGCCCACCACCTGACTGGCGCCCACCGCCTGACTGGCGCCCACCGTCTGACTGGCGCCCACCGCCTGACTGGCGCCCACCGCCTGACTGATGCTGACCACTGTAACTAGACTTTAAGTTAGCCACCAAACCAACGACCGAACAAGACAGGGAGGTGTGGGTGTCTCACTATACCCAAGCCAGCATGCCCCAAGCCCAGCAGATACCCAGACAACACTGCCCGACCCGCCACTCACCCCCTCCAGGCCGACGTAGTCCTTGAGCGAAGTTTTGTAGATCTTGGCGTGTGAGGACGTCGTCCGAGGCGCTGCTGTGGGGGGCCTGGGACTGCTGCCGGAGACCTCCCCAACCGCGCCCTCAGGGCCGCCCTCCACCCACTTGTCACACTCCCACTCCTCTGTGGGAGAGACGCAAATTCTTCTGGTCAGACTTTTAACTCTCTCCCACCTACTGAAGTGTTCTATAAGACTATGGTTGGCGGTAAAGGGTACAGGGACTAGGGTTGGTGGTGTAGGGTACAGGGACTATTGTTGGTGGTGAATACTATACACAGGACTCTCTCGTGACAGATACTCTACACAGGACCTTCTCGTGACAGATACTCTACACAGGACTCTCCCGTGACAGATACTCTACACAGGACTCTCCCGTGACAGATACTCTACACAGGACTCTCCCGTGACAGATACTCTACACAGGACTCTCCCGTGACAGATACTCTACACAGGACTCTCCCGTGACAGATACTCTACACAGGACTCTCTCGTGACAGATACTAACCTAATGTATCGGAATCTTTTCTGTGCTTGAGAATGTGTTGTGGTGGCGGGGTGGCGGCCGGGAGGGCGGCCATGGCGTCCTCGGCCAGGTCGACCAGGTCCGGGGGTGGTCGCTTGTAGCCCACGATGTTGACGTTGACGACGACGCCGCTGCTGCTGCTGCTGCTGCTACTGCTGCTGGTGTGGCTGCTGGTCTGCCTGCTGTAACAACCAGGTACACGCTCGTTAGCTCACAGATCACACTGCTCAGATATGTATATCAACGGTAAGTATACTCCTACTGAATATGATGAGGGGCAATGAGGTCTTTCTACCCACTTAGTTTGCACTACTAACTCACTTGACCTCAATATACACTTCTCAGTTAACAATCAGATGAGCTGATGGTGCAATTTGCAATCACAGTATTAACACACCAGGAGTCGGTATTACGTCATTTTACAAAGGTACAGGAAGAGGCCGTGCTAATTAACCCAATACACCTGTCTACCCAACTGTAAACAAACACCACTTGACTAAAGACTTACACCTGGCTAAACACACCTTAAACGTCATCTGTTTGTTCTTATTTAAATAATTTTTTTATTTTTACAATAATAATTAAAAATATCGTTGTTTACGTAAATAAATTAATCGAAAATTCCTGTGATCCATACATATTATATATATATATATATATATATATATATATATATATATATATATATATATATATATATATATATATATATATATATTATATTATATATATATTATATTATATATATATATATATATATATTATATATATATTATATATATACATATATGTATACATATATATATTATATATATATTATATATATATACATATGTGTATACATATATATATACACATACATACATACATATATATATATATATATATATATATATATATATATATATATATATATATATATATATATATATATATAAGTATATTTTGGTAGCAGTCTTTCCTGTAGACATATATTATTAAATATTACCGAATAAGTAAGATTAATAATTCTAACACGAATTTCCTCAATCTTTCGTACATTTCGTTTCACTGTTGGTGGTAATTCAAAAATCAATTCTCCAAAATTCATTTTTATTTCTAGTCTGACGCGACACTTGAGCGCGTTTCGTAAAACTTATTACATTTTCAAAGACTTTAGTTACACATACACAACTGAATAGAACTTACACATCTCCGATTTGTTTATATCTACATTTGAGTGAGGTGGATGGGGTTAGGTGGTATTAAAGACTGCTACCAAAATATACTAATATTAAAGCGCACGACCCAGCAGCAAGGAATCAAGCCTTCACGATAAAATATCGCCAGGATCTGATTCGTGATCAGATATACAAGGCAGAGAATGAAATGAAAGACAACAAAACGCAACTACTTCATGCTACAAACGAGTGGAGAAATAGCAACATCGACGAAAGTATCCGTACCCGCATTGAACAACACCTCGACATCCTCACAGACCGACATCACCTCAGCACTGAAACAAGGATTATCAAGAAACTAACAACGTTATATGGAGGACCTATGGCAATTCCACGACCAAGAGATGGCTTCCTGAACCTTGCAGGAATTAACCTCACTGAGGACCAAGTCACTCTCCTAAATCTGGGCATAAACTGTCACGTTATGTACAGACCGAGTGAGATGGCCCGGAAAGTGGAGTTGGAAATTCTGTTGGACGACATATTCGACCTCGAGACACAAAAGAAGGTCACTACCAAAGATACCTTACAAGCAGAACTTATTGCGGAAGGAGGAAAGAATCGAGGCAATTACAGAAGCACCATACTGTCCCCCGAGCTCAAAGCGGCAGCTAAAAGCCTTCGTGAGAACAAGGAGATAGTTGTCAGGAGAGGTGACAAGTCGCCAATATATGTCATTCTTAAAAAAAGACGAATATCTGGCGAAAATGAACTTCATACTCTCTGACCAAACTAAATTCCAAAGGGTAACGAAGGACACTACAGCCGAATTGAAAGCAAAGGTCAACAAACTGATTGAAACTGTGAACGCCAAGAAATCCGGACACCACCTACCAAAGATTATTGGGGAATATAAACCTGGATATGCGTATGGAAATGTCAAGACACACAAGCCTGGATACCCACTTCGGCCAATCATTAGCCAGATACCCACACCCACGTACAGACTGGCGAAGCAACTCAACGGCCTGCTGACTCCTTATGTCCCTTGCGCCTTCAGCCTGAAGTCTCCAAAAGAATTTGTTGACTTACTGCGGGGCACACGGGCCACAGGGATAAGAGCCTCGTTGGACATAGAATCACTGTTCACCAACGTACCTGTGGACGAGACAATCGGGATGATAGCCGACAGAGTGTATCGTGATCCAGCCTGTACTCCTCTTGACATACCAGAGAATATTCTGAGGAAACTACTCCAAGCTTGTACTAAAGAGGCACCCTTCTTGAGCCCGGATGGGCACATGTATAAGCAAGTAGATGGGGTCGCCATGGGTTCTCCCCTAGGTGTCCTGTTTGCAAACTTCTACATGGGTACCATCGAGCAAAAAGTCTTAGTCGACATGAACTTGAAACCGGCCATATACTGCAGGTATGTTGACGACATTTTTACACAGGTACCTGATGTCAGACATCTGCAGGAGCTGAAGGAGGCATTTGAGCAGAGTTCCGTGCTGCGTTTCACTTACGAGATGGAAAAGGATGGGAAGCTGCCCTTTCTAGATGTAACAGTCATGGAAAAGAGTGGAGGTTTCCACACTGCAGTCTACACTAAGGAAACAAACATAGGAATGTGCCTAAATGTCAACAGCGACTGCCCAGACAGGTACAAGAGGAGTGTTGTTAATGCATATGTCGACCGTGCTCTCAGCCACAGCTCAGAATGGAAGCAAGTCGACGAAGAACTCTGTAGGGTAAGGCAGGTCCTAGTCAATAACGGCTTCTCCAATGGTTTCGTCGAAGACATCATAAGAAGGAAAGTGAAAAGCCATGCAACCTCTGAAGAGACAACTAACACAACACCTATACCCCCTATTAGACTATTTTACAGGAACTTCTTTTCCACAGCTCATAAAACGGAGGAAAGGGTCCTGAAAGATATTGTTAATAGAAACGTTATCCCTACAGACAAAAATCAGAGGATACAACTGACGATTTACTATAAAACCAGAAAAACGGCCAGCCTACTCATGAGAAACTCTCCAGACACAAAACAGAACGCTTTAAAAGAGACTAACGTCGTCTATGCCTTCAAATGCCCACTTGGGGACTGTAAGCTCCAAAAAACCCAGTATATAGGCAAGACAACAACATCTCTTTCTAGGCGTTTAACGATGCATAAGCAACAGGGCTCCATTAAGGAACATATAATCTCTTCCCACAACCAAACCATCGCCAGAGACATCCTAGTAAACAACACAGAAATCATCGATAGATACAGCGATAGCAGGCGGCTTGACGTTTGCGAGGCACTACACATCAAGAAGTCAACACCAGCAATCAACAGCCAATTATTGCACAACTATATTCTACCCACCTCAAGACTCCGCTCCAATATAGAAGCATCAAGAAATATGGACCAATAGGCTTTCTACAAACACTTCTATTCAATATCCATTGTTTCGTGTTCTGTCTTGTGTTGATGAAATTAATACCCTATTAATACTCTTGTTCTGTCTTGTGTTGATGAAATTAATACCCTATTAATACCACATTTTGTTATGTCTTGTGTTAATGCCACATCACCCCTTCCACCTCACTCAAATGTAGATATAAAATCGGAGATACGTAAGTTCTATTCAGTTGTGTATTTGTGAACTAAATTCTTTGAAAATGTAATAAGTTTTACGAAACGCGCCCGTGTCGCGTCAGACTAGAAATAAAAATGAATTTTGGAGAATTGATTTTTGATTTACCTCCAACAGTGAAGCGTAATGTACGAAAGATTGAGAAAATTCGTGTTAGAATTATTAATCTTACTTTTTCGGTCATATTTAATAATATATATATATATATATATATATATATATATATATATATATATATATATATATATATATATATATATATATATATATATATATATATATATATATATATATTATTAAATATGACCGAAAAAGTAAGATTAATAATTCTAACACGAATTTTCTCAATCTTTCGTACATTACGCTTCACTGTTGGAGGTAAATCAAAAATCACTTCTCCAAAATTCATTTTTATTTCTAGTCTGACGCGACACGGGCGCGTTTCGTAAAACTTATTACATTTTCAAAGACTTCACAAATACACAACTGATTAGAACTTGCGTTTCCCTGATTTAATATCTACATTTGAGTGAGGTGGGAAGGGTGATGTGGCATTACATTTGAGTGAGGTGGGAAGGGTGATGTGGCATTAACACAAGACAGAACACTAGGGGATATTAATAGGGTATTAAAAGTATCAACACAAGACAGAACAGAAACAATGGGTATTGAATAGAAGTGTTTGTAGAATGCCTATTGGTCCATATTTCTTGATGCTTCTATATTGGAGCGGAGTCTTGAAGCATCAAGAAATATGGACCAATAGGCTTTCTACAAACACTTCTATTCAATACCCATTGTTTCTGTTCTGTCTTGTGTTGATACTTTTAATACCCTATTAATATCCCCTAGTGTTCTGTCTTGTGTTAATGCCACATCACCCTTCCCACCTCACTCAAATGTAATGCCACATCACCCTTCCCACCTCACTCAAATGTAGATATAAAATCAGGGAAACGCAAGTTCTAATCAGTTGTGTATTTGTGAAGTCTTTGAAAATGTAATAAGTTTTACGAAACGCGCCCGTGTCGCGTCAGACTAGAAATAAAAATGAATTTTGGAGAAGTGATTTTTGATTTACCTCCAACAGTGAAGCGTAATGTACGAAAGATTGAGAAAATTCGTGTTAGAATTATTAATCTTACTTTTTCGGTCATATTTAATAATATATGTCTACAGGAAAGACTGCTACCAAAATATACTAATATATATATATATATATATATATATATATATATATATATATATATATATATATATATATATATATATATATATATATGTCGTACCTAGTAGCCAGAACGCACTTCTATGCCTACTATTCAAGGCCCGATTTGCCTAATAAGCCAAGTTTTCATGAATTAGTATATTTTCTCTAATTTTTTTCTGTTGAAATTATAAAGCTACCCATTTCATTACGTATGAGGTCAATTTTTTTTTATTGGAGTTAAAATTAATTTAGATATATGACCGAACCTAACCAACCCTACCTAACCTAACCTAACTTATCTTTATCGGTTAGGTTAGGTTAGGTAGCCGAAAACGTTAGGTTCGGTTAGGTTAGGTAGGTTAGGTAGTCGAAAAATAAATAATTCATGAAAACTTGGCTTATTAGGCAAATCGGGCCTTGAATAGTAGGCTGAGAAGTGCGTTCTGGCTACTAGGTACGACATATATATATATATATATATATATATATATATATATATATATATATATATATATATATATATATATATATATATATATATATTACATACTAGCTGTACCCGGCCACGCGTTGCTGTAGCTCAGGAACGCGTGTGCATTGCTGAGCCACAACAACCTTCCCCTGTCCCCCAGTCCTCCCTACCTTCCCCCCCCCCCTCCCCCATCCCCTCGTCCTCCCCACCATTCCCTCTTTCTCCCAACCATTCTTCCCTCCTTCCCTCATCCTCCCACCTTTCTCCATTTCCCTGTCCCCTCGTCCCCACCATCCCAAACTCCCCCGTCCCCTCTTCTTCCCCACCATTACCCCTCCCCTGTCCCATCGTCCTCCCCACCATCCCCCACTCCTGTCCCCTCGTCCTCCGTACCATTCCCAACTCCCTCGTCCGATGCATTCCCAAATGATCTGATGTTTCCATCAGAAAATTGGGAACGTCAAATGATCTGATGCTCCCATCAATGCAAAATAAGAATAGTTAAAATAACGAAATGAACAAAAAAAAAATAAACTATACTCACGAAATGAACGGTATGGTAAATAACACCAATACACATGGCTCCAGCACCGTCGCAGGAGCTGCCAGAACGAGGTCGAAACCGACAACGAACTGCCTTAGGGGCTCCTACTCCGGATTTTTCCTCGAGGTTGTCTCCTGCAGCCTTTCCCAAAATAGGGTTATGGCCGCAAGGCAGCGGAGGTTTAGAATCAGGGTTTTCTTTTCCCTAGACGGGCTGCCTTCCCAGGCTATCGAGTCCCATCTACCCGGGACTCATCTGCCATCTATTATATATATATATATATATATATATATATATATATATATATATATATATATATATATATATATATTTATATATATATATATATGTCGTACCTAGTAGCCAGAACGCACTTCTCAGCATACTATGCAAGGCCCGATTTGCCTAATAAGCCAAGTTTTCCTGAACTAATATATTTTCTCTAATTTTTTTCTTATGAAATGATAAAGCTACCCATTTCATTATGTATGAGGTCAATTTTTTTTTATTGGAGTTAAAATTAACGTAGATATATGACCGAACCTAACCAACCCTACCTAACCTAACCTAACCTATCTTTATAGGTTAGGTTCGGTTAGGTAGCCGAAAAAGTTAGGTTAGGTTAGGTTAGGTAGGTTAGGTAGTCGAAAAACAATTAATTCATGAAAATTTGGCTTATTAGGCAAATTGGGCCTTGCATATTAGGCTGAGAAGTGCGTTCTGGCTACTAGGTACGACATATATATATATATATATATATATATATATATATATATATATATATATATATATATATATATATATATATATATATATATATATATATATATATATATATATATGTTTTTTTTAATTTGCGTTAAAACTAACGTTAGAAATATAAGAGCAAACCTTACCTAAGAACCTTGTGTCTTTAGTGTAGGGTGGACCACTAACCTCCCTAGAGGGGGGTTGTCCACTAACCTCCCTAGAGTGGGGTTGACCACTAACCTCCCTAGAGTGGGGTTGACCACTAACCTCCCTAGAGTGGGGTGGACCACTAACCTCCCTAGAGTGGGGTGGACCACTAACCTCCCTAGAGTGGGGTGGACCACTAACCTCCCTAGAGTGGGGTGGACCACTAACCTCCTTAGAGTGGGGTGGACCACTAACCTCCCTAGAGTGGGGTGGACCACTAACCTCCCTAGAGTGGGGTTGACCACTAACCTCCCTAGAGTGGAGTGGACCACTAACCTCCCTACAGTGGGGTGGACCATTAACCTCCTTAGAGTGGGGTGGACCACTAACCTCCCTAGAGTGGGGTGGACCACTAACCTCCCTAGAATGGGGTGGACCACTAACCTCCCTAGAGTGGGGTGGACCACTAACCTCCCTAGAGTGGGGTGGACCACTAACCTCCCTAGAGTGGGGTGGACTACTAACCTCCCTAGCATGGGGTGGACCACTAACCTCCCTAGAGTGGGGTGGACCACTAACCTCCCTAGAGTGGGGTGGACCACTAACCTCACTACCGTGGGGTGGACCACTAATATCACTACCGTGGGGTGGACCACTAACATCACTACCGTGGGGTTGACCACTAACCTCACTACCGTGGGGTGGACCACTAACCTCCCTAGAGTGGGGTGGACCACAAACCTCCCTAGAGTGGGGTGGACCACTAACCTCACTACCGTGGGGTGGACCACTAACCTCACTACCGTGGGGTGGACCACTAATATCACTACCGTGGGGTGGACCACTAACCTCCCTACCGTGGGGTGGACCACTAACCTCACTACCGTGGGGTGGACCACTAACCTCCCTAGAGTGGGGTGGACCACTAACCTCACTACCGTGGGGTGGACCACTAACCTCCCTAGAGTGGGGTGGACCACTAACCTCCCTACCGTGGGGTGGACCACTAACATCACTACCGTGGGGTGGACCACTAACCTCCCTACCGTGGGGTGGACCACTAACATCACTACCGTGGGGTGGACCACTAACCTCACTACCGTGGGGTGGACCACTAACATCACTACCGTGGGGTGGACCACTAACCTCACTACCGTGGGGTGGACCACTAACATCACTACCGTGGGGTGGACCACTAACATCACTACCGTGGGGTGGACCACTGACCTCCCTAGAGTGGGGTTGACCACTAACCTCACTACCGTGGGGTGGACCACTAACATCACTACCGTGGGGTGGACCACTAACCTCCCTACCGTGGGGTGGACCACTAACTTCCCTACCGTGGGGTGGACCACTAACCTCACTACCGTGGGGTGGACCACTAACCTCACTACCGTGGGGTGGACCACTAACTTCCCTACCGTGGGGTGGACCACTAACCTCACTACCGTGGGGTGGACCACTAACCTCCCTACCGTGGGGTGGACCACTAACTTCCCTACCGTGGGGTGGACCACTAACCTCCCTACCGTGGGGTGGACCACTAACCTCCCTACCGTGGGGTGGACCACTAACCTCACTACCGTGGGGTGGACCACTAACCTCACTACCGTGGGGTGGACTACTAACATCACTAGAGTGGGGTTGACCACTGACCTTGGTGGGGGGTGTCGGACCCTCTCCTCTACACCCTGGGGCCGGACGCCAGCTGCTACTGTCGGAATCTGAGGAAAAGATGCGTGTTAGTCTGTGTGTGCACACTCTTGGGGCTCCCTCCGTCCAGGTTAACCTCACACACACTCACACACACACACACACACACACACACACACACACACACACACACACACACACACACACACACACACACACACACACACACACACACACACACACATCGGTGGATGGGACCAATTCTATTTCTTGTATATGTTAACGACATGTTTACAGGCGTAGAGTCCTACATGTCGATGTTTGCGGATGACGCAAAGTTGATGAGAAGAGTTGTGACAGATGAGGATTGCAGGATCCTCCAAGAGGACCTGAACAGGTTGCAGAGATGGTCAGAGAAATGGCTACTGGAATTCAACACGAGCAAATGTAAAGTTATGGAAATGGGACAAGGAGATAGGAGACCAAAGGGACAGTACACAATGAAAGGGAACAGCCTAACTGTAACGATGCGTGAAAGAGACCTGGGGGTGGATGTAACACCTAATCTATCTCCTGAGGCACATATAAATAGGATAACGACAGCAGCGTACTCTACACTGGCAAAAGTTAGAACATCATTCAGAAACCTAAGTAAGGAGGCATTTAGGGCGCTTTACACTGCCTACGTAAGGCCAGTCTTAGAGTATGCCGCCTCATCATGGAGTCCCCATCTGAAGAAGCATATAATGAAACTGGAAAAGGTTCAGAGGTTTGCAACGAGACTCGTCCCAGAGCTACGAGGGATGGGGTATGAGGAGCGCTTGAGGGAACTGTGCCTTACGACACTAGAAAGAAGAAGGGAGAGGGGGGACATGATAGGAACGTATAAGATACTCAGAGGGATTGACAGAGTGGACATAGACGAAATGTTCACACGGAATAGTAACAGAACGAGAGGACATGGATGGAAGCTTGAAACTCAGATGAGTCACAGAGATGTTAGGAAGTTTTCTTTTAGCGTGAGAGTAGTGGGAAAATGGAATGCACTTCAGGAACAGGTTGTGGAAGCAAATACTATTCATAATTTTAAAACCAGGTAGGTTAGGGAAATGGGACAGGAGTCATTGCTGTAAACAACCGATGCTCGAAAGGCGGGATCCAAGAGTCAATGCTCGATCCTGCAGACACAACTAGGTGAGCACAACTAGGTGAGCACACACACACACACACACACACACACACACACACACACAACAAACCTAAATAAAGAAGCATTTAGGGCGCTTTACACTTCCTACGAGAGTCCAGTCTTAGAGTATGCCGCCCCATCATGGAGTCCCCATCTGAAGAAACACATAAGGAAACTGAAAAAGGTTCAGAAGTTTGAAAGACTAGTCCCAGCATTACGAGGGATGGAGTATGAAGAGCGCCTGAATGAACTGAGCATTACGGCACTAGAAAAAAGAAGGGAGAAAGGGGGATATGATAGGAACGTTAAAATACTCAAGGGGGATTGGCAGTGGACATAGATGAAATGTTCACACGAAATACTTACAGAACGAGGGGACACGGGTGGAAGCTGGAAACTCAGATGAGTCAGAGCGAAATTGAAATTGTATTTTAAATAAATTTACTGGGGTAAAATACACACAAAGGGATGATGTAGCTCAAGCTATTCTCGCCCCGTTCAGTACAACGTGTTCATACATATATAGACACACATCACAAACAATAAACATATTGCCGAACATTCTGAGAGATAAACATATACAATTCCTCCTTTACACAAGTAGTATGGTATCAGACGTACACACAAATACTTTTATGACTTAGGTAGTCACAGAGATGTTAGAAGATGTTAAAAGTATTCTTTTAGAATTGTTAAAAGTATTCTTTTAGCGTGAGAGTAGTGAAAAATGGAATGCACTTAAGGAGCAGGTTGTGGAAGCAAATTATTTTCATAATTTTAAAACTAGATATGATAGAGAAATAGGACCGGAGTCATTGTTGTAAACAACCGATGGTTAGAAAGGCGGGATCCAAGAGTCAATGCTCGATCCTGCAGGCACAAATAGGTGAGCATACACACACACACTAGTAGGGTGCGTAACTGGTTACACACTAGTAAGTAGTTGTTACACATTAGCTAGTAGTTAGTAACAGTTGATTGACAGTTGAGAGGCGGGACCAAAGAGCCAGAGCTCAACCCCCGCAAGCACAACTACCAGATAAGTACACACACACACACACACACACACACACACACACACACACACACACACACACACACACACACACACACACACACACACACACACACACACACACACACACAGCGTGCCCCAGGGCCAATACTCACCTGGTAGAGCTCCGGCTGGCCGAAGATCTCATTAGCGAACATAATAAGGAGCTCAATAGCTCTGGTCTGATGCACAGTGTCGACCAGCGAGCTGAGAGACGCCGACCCCTCTGACGTCCGCAGCAACGTCGGCCCGAACACTATACCTGCACGAAGGGGCGGGGGTCATTATCTCTTGTAGGAGGAGGGGGTGATGGTGTGAGGGGGGCGTGGGGGATGATGGTGTGAGGGAGTGATGGTGCGAGGGAGGGAGAGGGGAGTGATGGTGTGAGGGAGGGAGAATAACTGCTCCAGCCCACACATTAACATCAGCAGCACGCGGCTCTCAACACATTCTAACATTTAATGAACGAGAAATGTATAACTGAGTGACGTCACACGCAGCAATCTCCTGCAAGTGCTCTTTACAATTAATTAAATCTTTTACTTAAATGCCCAACAGCTTAAGTCGATCACTCACCAAGGAAATAGGTGGGTTAGGTTCCCCCCAGACTAGTAAAGCACCAGGGCAAAATATTCTCATGTCTAGGCCACGTCGTTCCACTGACTGAACCAGTTGGGCACTAATTCTGATACATTCCACAATATGTTAAATAACACCTGCTCTATCCACTCAGCTATGAGTAGTGTTGATAGGGAAAGATTTCAGTAGCAGCATCCTGCTGCCCAACTGAACTGAGTGCTGACACACCCGTGAGCCATCCCCGTCCTGTGATTGGTCACCTCGGTCAGGAGGTCAGCATAAGCCCAGGTTACTCTTGACACCTCTGCGTCAGAGAGCAATCCTCTGCAGGAGAAGAGAGAGGCGACTCACCTAAGTTAGAGGAGGGCATGTTGTTGAGGTCGGCGTGGAGGGAGAGGCGGTGCAGGTGGTGCATGAGGAGAGCCAGGCAGCTCAGGTGGTGGCGAGGCAGGCGACGCACCAGCTCCCGCAGCTGCTCTGTGGTGCGGCCACACTCCACCCCGCTCCCGGTAGGACACTCCTTCGCCATCCTGTAGCCAGGAGTACACGTACATGGTCAAGGTGGTGGTCTTATCCCCTATGTGGTGCTCACACTCTGAACACCACACTCTGGTGTTCAGTGTGTGGTGCTCAGACTCTGAACACCACACTGTGGTGCTCAGACTCTGAACACCACACTCTGGTGTTCAGCGTGTAGTGCTCACACTCAGAACACCACACTGTGGTGTTCAGTGTGTGGTGCTCAGACTCTGAACACCACACTCTGGTGTTCAGCGTGTAGTGCTCACACTCAGAACACCACACTCTGGTGTTCAGTGTGTGGTGCTCAGGGTGTGTGTAGTGCTCAAGGTGTGTGTGTGGTGCTCAGGGTGTGTGTGGTGATCAGGTTGTGTGTGGTGCTCAGGGTGTGTGTGGTGCTCACACTCTGAACACCACACTCTGGTCTTCAGTGTGTGGTGCTCAGGGTGTGTGTGGTGCTCAGGGTGTG
This sequence comes from Procambarus clarkii, assembly GCF_040958095.1. Classification (NCBI taxonomy): domain Eukaryota; kingdom Metazoa; phylum Arthropoda; class Malacostraca; order Decapoda; family Cambaridae; genus Procambarus; species Procambarus clarkii. Next base: position 5,762,109 of record NC_091192.1, read on the forward strand.
TGTGGTGCTCAGGGTGTGTGTGTAGTGCTCAGTGTGTGTGTGTAGTGCTCAGTGTGTGTGTGGTGCTCAGGGTGTGTGTAGTGCTCAGGGTGTGTGTGGTGCTCAGGGTGTGTGGTGCTCAGGGTGTGTGTGGTGCTCAGGGTGTGTGGTGCTCAGGGTGTGTGTAGTGCTCAGGGTGTGTGTGGTGCTCAGGGTGTGTGTAGTGCTCAGTGTGTGTGTGGTGCTCAGTGTGTGTGTGGTGCTCAGGGTGTGTGTGGTGCTCAGGGTGTGTGGTGCTCAGGGTGTGTGTGGTGCTCAGGGTGTGTGTAGTGCTCAGGGTGTGTGTAGTGCTCAGGGTGTGTGGTGCTCAGGGTGTGTGTGGTGCTCAGGGTGTGTGTAGTGCTCAGGGTGTGTGTAGTGCTCAGGGTGTGTGTAGTGCTCAGGGTGTGTGTGGTGCTCAGGGTGTGTGGTGCTCAGGGTGTGTGTGGTGCTCAGGGTGTGTGTGGTGCTCAGGGTGTGTGTGGTGCCTGTTTTGTTGTCTCTGAACCCCTCACAGTCCGGGATAGCCATCTTCTTGAAACTCCATTCCTTTCTCATTAGTAGGGCCACTCCGCCTCCTCCCCTTCCTTCCCTCTCTTTCCTTATTACAGTGTAGTCCTGGGAAAACACAGCATTCGTTATAATTCCTGAGAGTTTTGTTTCTGTTAGTCCGATTACATCTGGGTTTACTTCTTGTGCTCTTTCTCTTAGTTCACTTGCCTTGTGAGTGAGTGAAAGTAAGTGTGTGTGTGTGTGTGTGTGTGTGTGTGTGTGTGTGTGTGTGTGTGTGTGTGTGTGTGTGTGTGTGTGTGTGTGTGTGTGTGTGTGTGTGTGTGTGTGTAAGTCCCCCCCTCCCTGCATACATCATACAGTAGGGGGAGTGGATAACTGAGACATAACACATAACGAGGGGGGGGGGTTTTGAACAGCCTGTACGGGCCCTCAACATCCTCCCGCTCTAAACATGCCCAACGAGGCGGTAGTTACGCTCACTTCAACCACTTTATTAAGACGCTCCCTGGTCCACTAAGCCGAATTTATAGTAACGAGGGCTATTAATATCCGGCTTGTGCTAACGGGCCAGCAATCCCCAGGCGCTCCTGGGTGCTGCATTATCCGGTCCTTGGGACACTGATGGTGACCACCTCATGGTGTTAATGGTGACCACCTACTAGTCATATTGGTGACTATCTCCTGGCCTCTGCCTGCTTGAAGCACAGCGGTTTTTCTACCACAGACGTGGCCACACATTTAAGATGCTAACCAGAATGTAAGTCTACTACGGGCTCACCATAGCCCGTGCTGCTTGGAACGTTTTGTTCCGAGTAACTGAATCTAAAGCAATAACAACATAACCAGCATATATACATTGTCTTCTGACCTCTATGGACAGGGTTAGAGATCTGTTAAACATATAGTTCAGTGATTTATTGAACAATAAACCGTAGGTGACTCTAGTGCTTTCAAAATGCTACTCTAACCTATATATATTAATACATTGCTTTACAGCTGTCCAACATAAACAGTGTTCGAGGTGTCGTTAGACAGCGCTTACAAAAGTGAACTGCAATTCTGACCAGTTTACACATATCCTGGATACAATACATAAATATATATAATTTATATATATATATATATATATATATATATATATATATATATATATATATATATATATATATATATATATATATATATATATATATATATATATATATATATATATATTATTAAATATGACCGAAAAAGTAAGATTAATAATTCTAACACGATTTTTCTCTATCTTTCTTATGTTTCTTTTCACTGTTGATGGTAATTCAAAGATCAATTCCCCAAAATTCATTTTTATTTCTAGTCTGACGTGACACTTGAGCGTGTTTCGTAAAACTTATTACATTTTCAAAGACTTGAATTTACAACCACAACTGAAACTGAATAGAGCTTACACATCTTCGAGGTTTATATCTACATTTGGGTGAGGTGGATGAGGTGAAAAACGAACTTTCAACAATGGGTATTCAATAGGTATTTAATTCCAACACAAGACAGAACACAAAACAATGGGTATTGAATGGAAGTAATTGTAAAAGCCTATTGGTCCATATTTCTTGATGCTTCTATATTGGAGCGGAGTCTTGAAGTGGGTAGAATATAGTTGTGCATTAATTGGCTGTTGATTGCTGGTGTTGACTTCTTGATGTGTAGTGCCTCGCAGACATCTAGTCGCCTGCTATCGCTGTATCTATCGATGATTTCTGTGTTGTTTGCTAAGATTTCTTAGAAATCTTCAGATTTCTTTCAGAAATCTTCAGATTTCTTTCAGAAATCTTAGCAAACAACACAGAAATCATCGATAGATACAGCGATAGCAAGGCGGCTAGATGTCTGCGAGGCACTACACATCAAGAAGTCAGCCTCGTAGCTCATACCTCTCAGCTCGGGTACTAGTCTCGTGGCAAAGCTTTGAACCTTTTACAGTTTAGTCAAATACATAACTAAATATGAACTCCATGCTGGAGCCGCATACTCCAGGATTGGTCTGACATATGTGGTATATAATGTTCTGAAAGATTCTTACACAAGTTTCTAAAGGCCGTTCTTATGTTAGCCAACCTGGCATATGCTGCTGATGTTATCCTCTTGATATGAGTTTCAGGGGACAGGTCTGGCGAGATATCAACCCCCAGGTCTTTCTCTCTCTCTGACTCTTGAAGTATTTCATCTCTCAAATGATACCTTGTATCTGGTCTCCTGCTTCCTATCCATATCTTCATTGCATTACATTTGCTTGGATTAAATTCTAACAACCATTTGTTCGACCATTCCCGCAGCTTGTCCAGGTCTTCTTGAAGCCTCAAGCTGTCCTCCTCTGTCTTAATCCTTCTCATAATTTTGGCGTCGTCAGCAAACATTGAGAGGAATGAGTCTATACCCTCCGGGAGATCATTTACGTATATCAGAAACAGGATAAGTCTAAGTACAGAGCCCTGTGGGACTCCACTGGCGTCTTCACGCCATTCTGAGGTCTCACCCCTCACTGTAACTCTCTGCTTCCTATTGCTTAGGTACTCCCTTATCCACTGGAGCGCCCTACCAGTTACTCCTGCCTGTTTCTCCAGCTTATGCATCATCCTTTTATGGGGTACTGTGTCAAAGGCTTTCCGACAGTCCAAAAAAACTGTGTGTGTGTGTGTGTGTGTGTGTGTGTGTGTGTGTGTGTGTGTGTGTGTGTGTGTGTGTGTGTGTGTGTGTGTGTGTGTGTGTGTGTCTGTCTGTCTGTGTGTGTGTGTGTGTGTGTGTTTACTAGTTGTGTTTACTAGTTGTGTTTTTCGGGGGTTGAGCTTTGCTCTTTCGGCCCGTCTCTCATGTGTGTATGTGTGTATGTGTGTGTGAGTGTGTGTGTGTGTGTGTGTGTGAGTGTGTGTGTGTGTGTGTGTGTGTGTGTGTGTGTGTGTGTGTGTGTGTGTGTGTGTGTGTGTGTTTGGCCTCTATTGCCATAGTATGATGAATAAAATTTGTTAACTTTCCCCAATATTTGTCCATAATGTGTTAAAATGTTATAGTAAAAATAAATATGATGGTTTATGAATTGTATGAGTTAACCATTTACTATGACAACTGTAGCTAGAGAGTTGTTAGTTCTTTGTGATTATAGAGGTCATAATTATAACACAATGTCCTAACATTTCTTAAGTTAAACTAAGATATTCGCAGGGTAAACCCCATGTGAACAATATGACGTCGTGTGACGTAAGTCTATGACTTCGTGTGACGTAAGCCTATGAGTCTTGTGACGTAAGCCTATGATGTCGTGTGACGTAAGCCTATGAAGTCGTGTGACGTAAGCCTATGACGTCATGTGACGTAAGCCTATGACGTCGTGTGACGTAAGCCTATGAAGTCGTGTGACGTAAGCCTATGACGTCGTGTGACGGCCCAATTAACTCCGCCTATCCAAGCCTATAGCCAATGGATTTAAACAACTGGGTGCTCTGCAAGCATGGCCAATGGAATGGTCATGCCCTACCCCGGGGGACTCCACCCCCCTTGAGTCCTAAGCCAACAAGGGCCAAGAATCCTAGGCCTCCATGGCTGCAACCAATCAGAACCAAGCTTGACCATAAGGGCCAATTCCTCTTGACAGAAAACTCATGTACTGGAAATAAGCAGTAACAACTAACTTCGTGGGACGGTTGGCTGGCCACCCACGGTATCTTGAGAACACAAGTTTATGGTACTGAATTGTACTGGTCCTAAATATGTCAATGGTTTAGAGGACAGAGAGGAACAGAAGGGGGGGGGGGGTGGAGAGGGAAATGAGTGGAGGTAGAGTGGTCTGGGAGAGGGCCAGGGATGAGAGGGATTGACCAGCCACCAGGGACCTCACTTGACTAAGGGAAAACTTGACTACAAACCGTTTATGACAGGAAGGGGCCAACAGGGAGAGGGGGAAGAATGACCACACAACGGGATGGCGGGAAAGGGAGGGAGAAAGGGAGGGAGGGGGACGAACGAGGGAGAAGGGGAGGAGAAAGAGGAGAAGAAGAACCAGGAGAAGGGAAGAAAGCTTTGGTCTGCACAGATCATTACAACATAAGTCTATGACGTCGTGTGACGTAAGCCTATATGACGTCGTGTGACGTAAGCCTATATGACGTCGTGTGACGTAAGCCTATATGACGTCGTGTGACGTAAGCCTATATGACGTCGTGTGACGTAAGCCTATATGACGTCGTGTGACGTAAGCCTATAACGTGTGACGTCAGGAGTACCTGTTGGTAATACTGTTCACGGCTAAGTGGTTGTATTTCATGTATTGATGTCAAAAAAATACACACCATGTATTCCATGTATTTTCCCAGTATGTACCTACATGCAGCCCGATTATATGCCACCTCAAGCTTATATACAGAAATCATACATACATTGTATATAGATAGCATATATGTGTGTGTGGTATACTCGGTGACTAGCATATACTATACGACAAGTATAGGCATATTCGGTGACAAGTAACGCTGCCAGCGTCACTGTTCAATATACATTATACACATCCCACCTGACATTACACTTCAATTTATATAAACTAACATAAAAATATAAACACTAACTCTTAATTTTTTATTTTTTTGTTCAAAAAATTGCAGATCAGCATCAGCGTTTGAAGTTGCAAGATCAATACCGCTTGGAAAATAATATTGCCCTCGCGTTGCAGGTTTTTCAAAGTTATGAGTTTCCCCTGGCCCAGGCTACACAGCCCCAGGCTACACAGCCCCAGGCTACCCAGCCCCAGGCTACACAGCCCCAGGCTACCCAGCCCCAGGCTACCCAGCCCCAGGCTACACAGCCCCAGGCTACCCAACCCCAGGCTACACAGCCCCAGGCTACCCAGCCCCAGGCTACACAGCCCCAGGCTACCCAGCCCCAGGCTACCCAGCCCCAGGCCCAGGCTACCCAGCCCCAGGCTACCCAGCCCCAGGCTACACAGCCCCAGGCTACACAGCCCCAGGCTACCCAGCCCCAGGCCCAGGCTACCCAGCCCCAGGCTACCCAGCCCCAGGCTACCCAGCCCCAGGTTACACAGCCCCAGGCTACACAGAACCAGGCTACCCAGCCCCAGGCTACACAGCCCCAGGCTACCCAGCCTCAGGCTACACAGCCCTAGGCTACCCAGCCCCAGGCTACACAGCCCCAGGCTACACAGACCAAGGCTACACAGCCCCAGGCTACACAGCCCCAGGCTACACAGCCTCAGGTTACACAGCCCCAGGCTACACAGCCTCAGGCTACACAGCCCCAGGCTACACAGCCCCAGGCTACACAGCCCCAGGCTACACAGCCCCAGGCTAAACAGCCCCAGGCTACACAGCCCCAGGCTACACAGCCTCAGGCTACACAGCCTCAGGCTACACAGCCCCAGGCTACACAGCCTCAGGCTACCCAGCCCCAGGCTACACAGCCCCAGGCTACACAGCCCCAGGCTACCCAGCCCCAGGCTATAAAGCCTCAGGCTACACAGCCCCAGGCCCCAGGCTACACAGCCCCAGGATACACAGCCCCAGGATGCACAACCCCAGGCTACACAGCCCCAGGCCCCAGGCTACCCAGGCCCCAGGGTACACAGCCCCAGGCTACACAGACCCAGGCTACCCAGCCCCAGGCTACACAACCCCAGGCTACACAGACCCAGGCTACCCAGCCCCAGGCTACACAGCCCCAGGTCCCAGGCTACACAGCCCCAGGCCGAAGGCTACACAGCCCCAGGTCCCAGGCTACACAGCCCCAGGCCGAAGGCTACACAGCCCCAGGCCCCAGGCTACACTGCCCCAGGATACACAGCCCCAGGATGCACAGCCCCAGGCTACACAGCCCCAGGCCCCAGGCTACCCAGGCCCCAGGGTACACAGCCCCAGGCTACACAGACCCAGGCTACCCAGCCCCAGGCTACACAACCCCAGGCTACACAGACCCAGGCTACCCAGCCCCAGGCTACACAGCCCCAGGTCCCAGGCTACACAGCCCCAGGCCGAAGGCTACACAGCCCCAGGTCCCAGGCTACACAGCCCCAGGCCGAAGGCTACACAGCCCCAGGCCCAAGGCTACACAGCCCCAGGCTCTACAGCCCCAGGCTACACAGCCCCAGGCTGTACAGACCCAGGCCCCAGGCTACACAGCCCCAGGCTACATATCCTCAGGCTACACAGCCCCAGGCTACACAGCCCCAGGCTACATACCCTCAGGCTACACAGCCCCAGGCTACACAGCCCCAGGCTGCACAGAACCTGCTATAGGCTACACAGCCCCAGGCTACACAGACCCAGGTTACACAGCCCCAGGCTACACAGCCCCAGGCTACACAGCCAAAGGCCCCAGGCTACACAACCCCATGCCCCAAGCTACACAGCCCCAGGCTACACAGCCCCAGGCTATACAGACCCAGGTTACACAGCCCCAGGCTACACAGCCCCAGGCTACACAGCCCCAGGCTACACAGCCCCAGGCTACACAGCCCCAGGCTATACAGACCCAGGTTACACAGCCCCAGGCTACACAGCCCCAGGCTACACAAACAAAGGCCCCAGGCTACACAATCACATGCCCCAGGCTACACAGCCCCAGGCTACACAGCCCCAGGCTACACAGCCCAAGGGCCCAGGTTACACAGCCCCAGGCTACACAGCCAAAGGTCCCAGGCTACACAGCCCCAGGCCCCAGGCTACACAGCCCCAGGCCCCAGGCTACACAGCCTCAGGCTACACAGACCCAGGCTACCCAGCCCCAGGCTACACAGACCCAGGCTACCCAGCCCCAGGCTACACAGCCCCAGGCTACACAGCCCCAGGCAGAAGGCTACACAGCCCCAGGCCCCAGGCTACATAGCCTCAGGCTACACAGCCCCTGGCTACTCAGCCCCAGGCTACTCAGCCCCAGGCTACACAGCCCCTGGCTACTCAGCCCCAGGCTACACAGCCCCAGGCCCCCAGGCTACTCAGCCCCAGGCTACTCAGCCCCAGGCTACTCAGCCCCAGGCTACACAGCCCCAGGCCCCCAGGCTACTCAGCCCCAGGCTACTCAGCCCCAGGCTACACAGCCCCTGGCTACTCAGCCCCAGGCTACACAGCCCCAGGCCCCCAGGCTACTCAGCCCCAGGCTACTCAGCCCCAGGCTACTCAGCCCCAGGCTACACAGCCCCAGGCCCCCAGGCTACACAGACCCAGGCTACCCAGCCCCAGGCTACACAGCCCCAGGCTACTCAGCCCCAGGCTACACAGCCCCAGGCCCCCAGGCTACTCAGCCCCAGGCTACACAGCCCCAGGCCCCCAGGCTACTCAGCCCCAGGCTACACAGCCCCAGGCCCCCAGGCTACTCAGCCCCAGGCTACACACATACAACAATACTTCAATTTAAACCGTGAAATTGAAACAGGTGTAAAAATGAAACAATAAATCGATTGCAGAAAAAAAAAACAAATAACATTTACCACAGGCGGAACCTGACGTTAAACTACTGGAAAAAGACGTCAGGTAGAACACGAGCGGCACGATTAGTGCTACACCTGGTGTCACAGGTGAACCATCCCGGCCTCATAGTGCTACACCTGGTGTCACAGGTGAACCATACCGGCCTCATAGTGCTACACCTGGTGTCACAGGTGAACCATACCGGCCTCATAGTGCTACACCTGGTGTCACAGGTGAACCATACCGGCCTCATAGTGCTACACCTGGTGTCACAGGTGAACCATCCCGGCCTCATAGTGCTACACCTGGTGTCACAGGTGAACCATACCGGCCTCATAGTGCTACACCTGGTGTCACAGGTGAACCATACCGGCCTCATAGTGCTACACCTGGTGTCACAGGTGAACCATCCCGGCCTCATAATAGCACGTCTCGTTTTGACGTATACTCTGCCTAAGGCCAAACACTGTCGCTCTAGAATATGAAAGCGGCTCGCGAAATTGATATACTGTCCCTTTTTCTGTTATGTGCCATGTGGTAGGTTAGGATAAGGGCACTTCATTACGACAGTTTCATGACGTTGGTGGACGCTGTCGAGAGCAAGAGAGCTGGATAAATAGAGTTGAAACAGGTGCTAGAACAGCATAGTGTACAATCCGCTCGACTACCACGTTCCACCCAGAGAGAGTAGGTCTGAACCCTTGGCTAGCAGGTGTTCCAACCAGAGGAGCACGTGAAACAGAGCCCCACATGTCATCTAGAAACACGTGTTCTAGGTGAGAGACAATAAGGAAGTGAACCCGTAGCAGGACAGCTGTCTCAAGACACTGGCTGGGGCGCTGTTCCACCGCTCTGGGCAGACATTGACAACGTCTTGAGGGAAGAAAAGCCTTTACTGCTGGACGGTCAGAATTATCGCTCTCGATCGTTTTCAGGTCATTTCCTGTGGCTATATAGGTGGTTAACGACCATGTAGTTAAGCTCCGAGGGTAAAGATATATGGAGAGCAACAAATAAAAGCAAAAAGCATATTTGCATTGTCAAATATTTTCCACAGAGGCCATTACACCCCAGCCCCTTGCCCCCCCCCCCTCCTAGGGGGGGGGGGGAGCAAGGGGTGAGTGTAAATCACCACGGAAAATATATATAGTTACTCCCCACCATAATGTGTATTTGGAGGTTAATATTGGAGTTGTGGGAGGTAGAGGGGAGGGGAGAGAGAGGGGAGGAGGAGGTAGAGGGGAGGGGGAGAGAGGGGAGGGAGAAGCATGGAACAGGGAAAAAGTGGAAGGACGAGATAAAAGAGAGGAGAGGGAGGGGGAAGAGCGTAGAGGCTGGTGAAGAAGGAGCAGAGAGGTGCCGTGTTGGGGAGGCTGGAGCCGGGTGTGTGTGTGTGTGTGTGTGTGTGTGTGTGTGTGTGTGTGTGTGTGTGAGAGTGTGTGTGTGTGTGTGTGTGTGTGTGTGTGTGTGTGTGTGTGTGTGTGTGTGTGTGTGTGTGTGTGTGTGTGTGTGTGTGTGTTTACTAGTTGTGTTTTTGCGGGGGTTGAGCTTTGCTCTTTCGGCCCGCCTCTCAACTGTCGATCAATTGTTTACTAACTACTATTTTTTTTTCCACACCACACACACACACCCCAGGAAGCAGCCCGTGACAGCTGACTAACTCCCAGGTACCTATTTACTGCTAGGCAACAGGGGCACTTAGGGTGAAAGAAACTTTGCCCATTTGTTTCTGCCTCGTGCGGGAATCGAACCCGCGCCACAGAATTACGAGTCCTGCGCACTATCCACCAGGCTACGAGGCCCCTTGTGTGTGTGTGTGTGTGTGTGTGTGTGTGTGTGTGTGTGTGTGTGTGTGTGTGTGTGTGTGTGTGTGTGTGTGTGTGTGTGTGTGTGTGTGTGTGAGTGTGTGTGCGCGCGCGCGCAGGTCCACTGCCGGCGCCCCGGGCGAGGTGTGTGCACTAAGGCCACCCCCGCTCTCACAAACATTACATCAACATATAGACATATGTTACATAAAACTTACGCTCAAGTTAAAATTTCCTTAATGTTGAAACAGCGTGCGAGAATGTGCCCTTCACCACCTTCCCTGCCCTTCACCACCTTCCCTGCCCTTCACCACCTTCCCTGCCCTTCACCACCTTCACTACCCTTCACCACCTTCCCAAACCTTCACCACCTTCCCTACCCTTCACCACCTTCTCTACCCTTCACCACCTTCACTACCCTTCACCACCTTCCCTACCCTTCACCACCTTCCCTACCCTTCACTACCTGCCCTACCCTTCACCACCTTCCCTGCCCTTCACCACCTTCCCTACCCTTCACCACCTTCACTACTCTTCACCACCTTCCCTACCCTTCACCACCTTCCCTGCCCTTCACCACCTTCCCTGCCCTTCACCACCTTCCCTGCCCTTCACCACCTTCCCTGCCCTTCACCACCTTCCCTGCCCTTCACCACCTTCCCTACCCTTCACCACCTTCCCTGCCCTTCACCACCTTCCCTGCCCTTCACCACCTTCCCTGCCCTTCACCACCTTCCCTGCCCTTCACCACCTTCCCTACCCTTCACCACCTTCCCTGCCCTTCACCACCTACACTACCCTTCACCACCTTCCCTACCCTTCACCACCTTCCATGCCCTTCACCACCTTCCCTACCCTTCACCACCTTCCCTGCCCTTCACCACCTTCCCTACCCTTCACCACCTTCCCTGCCCTTCACCACCTTCACTACCCTTCACCACCTTCCCTGCCCTTCACCACCTTCCCTACCCTTCACCACCTTCCCTGCCCTTCACCACCTTCCCTGCCCTTCACCACCTTCCCTGCCCTTCACCACCTTCACTACCCTTCACCACCTTCCCTGCCCTTCACCACCTTCCCTACCCTTCACCACCTTCCCTACCCTTCACCACCTTCCCTACCCTTCACCACCTTCCCTGCCCTTCACCACCTTCCCTGCCCTTCACCACCTTCCCTGCCCTTCACCACCTTCCCTGCCCTTCACCACCTTCCCTGCCCTTCACCACCTTCCCTACCCTTCACCACCTTCCCTGCCCTTCACCACCTTCCCTACCCTTCACCACCTTCCCTACCCTTCACCACCTTCCCTGCCCTTCACCACCTTCCCTACCCTTCACCACCTTCCCTACCCTTCACCACCTTCCCTGCCCTTCACCACCTTCCCTACCCTTCACCACCTTCCCTACCCTTCACCACTTTCCCTGCCCTTCACCACCTTCCCTGCCCTTCACAACCTTCCCTACCCTTCACCACCTTCACTACCCTTCACCACCTTCCCTGCCCTTCACCACCTTCCCTGCCCTTCACCACCTTCCCTGCCCTTCACCACCTTCCCTGCCCTTCACCACCTTCCCTGCCCTTCACCACCTTCACTACCCTTCACCACCTTCCCTGCTCTTCACCACCTTCCCTACCCTTCACCACCTTCCCTGCCCTTCACCACCTTCCCTGCCCTTCACCACCTTCCCTGCCCTTCACCACCTTCACTACCCTTCACCACCTTCCCTGCCCTTCACCACCTTCCCTACCCTTCACCACCTTCCCTGCCCTTCACCACCTTCCCTACCCTTCACCACCTTCCCTGCCCTTCACCACCTTCCCTACCCTTCACCACCTTCCCTGCCCTTCACCACCTTCCCTGCCCTTCACCACCTTCCCTACCCTTCACCACCTTCACTACCCTTCACCACCTTCCCTGCCCTTCACCACTAATGTATAACACAAGAGGATACAAAGGCCTATGAAAATGACATTGCATATAAACAAAACGAAGTTATTACATAGGCAGATAAGTAGGAACATGAAAGTGAATGATCAAGTGAGTGGACTCGCTTGAAGCCATTATGACTATATAGCACTTGGAAGGGGTCAGGATAAGGACTTAGGATGGGACAGGGGGGAGGGGGAGAATGGAATGGTGCCCAACCACTTGGACGGTCGGGGATTGGACGCCGACCTGCATGAAGCGAGACCGTCTCTCTACCTTCCAACCCAAGTGGTTGGGAGGAGAACATTCAGGAATTAACAAAGTTTGGGACCTAAATGCCAGTGTTCCTGGATTGTTTCCAGAGTTAGCTGGAAAAGTTCCCAGAGCTTTTCCTCTTCAAAAAAGAGTTAGAAATGTTCAACCACAGACTAGCAAATATTGAGGTATCAGTAGAGGAAGTAAGGAAACAACGAGCATCACTAGATCACACTAAACCTATTGGGCCAGACAAGGTACCAACAGGGATATATACGAAGCAGCTCAGACCCTTAGTACATCTTTACCCCTCATCTTTATAATAATAATTTATAATAACAATAAGAATAATAATCTATTCACAAATTCACAAAAAGTTACAATGAGATGAGATTACATAAAAATGGTATTTTTATAGTCTAGCAAAGCCACTAACACGTCCCATTTAGAGCTTTAATACATTCACTTGTGGAGAGTTGCCCAGTAGACAGAAGAAGGCAAATGTGGTACAAATATAAAAGAAAGGGGACAGGACAGGCCTTCCTTACACAATGTTGACAAAATAACAATAATAAAGCTATTTACCTATCAAAAGTGAATTATATATATGTAAACAAACACCAGCTCTAGGGAAGGGAAATCATGCCTCTCGAACCTACTGTACAATACACCATGTGTCAACTTTGTGAAAGTGTACAATACACCATGTGTCAACTTTGTGAAAGTGTACAATACACCATGTGTCAACTTTGTATAAGTGTGCAATACACCATGTGTCAACTTTGTGAAAGTGTACAATACACCATGTGTCAACTTTGTGAAAGTGTCCAATACACCATGTGTCAACTGTGTGAAAGTGTAGAATATACCATGTGTCAACTTTGTGAAAGTGTCCAATACACAATGTGTCAACTTTGTGAAAGATAAAACATGCACTCTGGTGAACATTATATTGTATAATGTCCCATATTGACTGACTTTCGCCCTCCTGGGCTGAGGTATGCTGAACTCTGTTTACTATATGAATACTGGAACACTTGATGATATACCCAAGACTATGCCTATGTTAACTGATTGACATCAGTTATACAATGCATGTTACGTAACTCTAACCTGAGCTTATGAAAGCATCTTAATCACCTTCAGTGGTTAAGTGCTTAATAACACACTATTTTCAACAGCAGCTATCTTACCCGGTCTAAGTAGGAGGGACATAAATGTGTATTCACCTAGTTGTGCTTGCGAGGGTTGAGCTCTGCCTTTTCGGCCCGCCTCTCAACTGTCAATCAACTGTTTCTACTACTACTATACATTTTTTTCCACACACCACACACACACACACACCAGGAAGCAGCCCGTGACAGCTGACTAACTCCCAGGTATCTATTTACTGCTAGGTAACAGGTGCATTAGGGTGAAAGAAACTCTGCTTATCGTTTCTCGCTGGCTCCCGGGATCGAACCCGGGACCACAGGATCACATGTCTAGCGTGCTGTCCGCTCGGCCACCGGCTGTGTGTGTGTGTGTGTGTGTGTGTGTGTGTGAGTGTGTGTGTGTGTGTGTGTGTGGGTGTGGGTGTGTGTGTGTGTGTGTGTGTGTGTGTGTGTGTGTGTGTGTGTGTGTGTGTGTGTGCGTGTGTGTGTGTGTGTGTGTGTGTGTGTGTGTGTGTGTGTGTGTGTGTGTGTGTGTGTGTGTGTGTGTGTGTGAGTGTGTGTGTGTGTGTGGGTGTGGGTGGTGTGTGTGTGTGTGTGTGTGTGTGTGTGTGTGTGTGTGTGTGTGTGTGTGTGTGTGTGTGTGTGTGTGTGTGTGTGTGTGTGTGTGTGTGTGTGAGTGTGTGTGTGTGTGTGTGTGTGTGTGTGTGTGTGTGTGTGTGTGTGTGTGTGTGTGTGTGTGTGTGTGTGTGTGTGTGTGTGTGTGTGTGTGTGTCTGTCTGTCTGAGATAGAAACATATTTAATAGATATGACAGAGGAAAATAGGTCGGGAATAAGTACAATAGCCAACCGACTGTTGGAAAGGCGGGGTCCAAGAGCTTCAACATTTTCTCGCACTGACCCTCTGAAGTACACGACTGATTGATGAAGATTAAGCCACTTAAGAGTTGGCACGGGCATGAATAGCCCATAGGTGGTAGTTTTTTTGTTTAGTAATGTATACAGTGTGCGGAGATCGCATTTAATCGTCAGGCTGTTACGCGGGGAGGATACTGCGTGACAGTCTTTATGAGGGTCTCCAGCTGCTGGACACCTTTTTTAACCAGAAGAGTGGCAGTGTTGATGGCTTCAGGGTGGCCACTGCAAGATTCAGGAACTCTTAAAGCTCCTCTAAGGTTGCTGGTTGCTTGACATTCCAGGAGATAGTGAAGTAGTGGCTTTTCTGTGACAGTTTGGCAGAAGATGCATTCTCTCTGTCGGGGTTCACCAATCTCCCAGTTGCATCTGTAACCTAGACGTAGTCTATATAACCTAACTGCTATTTCCCTGTGGATTCCTTTTGGGATATTTAACCTTTCTAATTTGGTTGCCTGAAGATACCATGTTGCAGATGGTGAACCTTCTGCTACTCTCTGGTGTAGATGGGCTTTGTTGATGTGTGAGAGGTTTTTGGGGGTAGTGTTTTTTATGTACTCTAGGCTGGGTTGGATTGTTTTGTGGATCATTGGATGACGAGTTGCCAATTTAGCAATTTCATCGGCTTTCTCATTTAATGGGATTCCAACAAGGGATGGGATCCAGTTTAGGGTGATGTTGAGTCTTTTTGCCTTTACCGACTGCTCCTTGATACAAAATGGTGGTAATTATTTCCACATTATCTTTCCACGGTTTTTCTCCTAGTATTTGAAGTGCAGCTTTTGAGTCTGTGTGTATGATTGCATTTTGAGTGTTTTGTGCAATCACATATGCGAATGCCTGTTGTATGGCAAACAGCTCAGTTTGGGTTGATGATACTAGTCCTCCCAGTCTCCAATATGCCTGTACGCCTGCCGTGCAAGGAGCAGCGCCAGCACTCTCATATTCTGTGTCAACCGATCCGTCTGTGAAGATGTGGGTGGCTCCTGCTGCTGCTATGCTATACATTTGCTTTTCTATAATGCGCCTTAGGAGTGTTGGATCATAGGCAGCCTTTTTCATTGGAAGACTTTCAGTTACTATTTTGAACGTAGGCTCCTCCCACGGTGGGGCACAAGTGTAGTTTGGGTGTGGTTGATCACTTCCTCTATCAAGAATCAAGCTTTTTAATTGTAGTCTGTTTAGGACATTTCCCGCTCTGGCAGCCCAAGAGTTTCCGTACTTTTGGCCAAGTCCAATCACCAAGGGCTGCCGTACTGGGACTGGAACCGTAGAACCGTAGCTGTTCTTTGAGATATTCTTTATTGAAGAGAGGCCAAACCCGTTTCCAGTCTTAGAGTTTCAAGCCTGGTCCACATTGGGGCTCCCAGTGCGGCTCTCACAGCATTGTTTTGTGCTACTTCAAGGTTTTTCCACAGTTGTTATAATGGACTAATGACCAACCACCCAAACAGCCTGGTTGACCAGACGACCAATCGGGAGACCTGGTTGATCAGACGACCAATCGGGAGGCCTGGTTGATCAGGCGACCAATCGGGAGGCCTGGTCGGAGACCGGGCCGCGGGGCTGTTGATCCCCGGAAGCTACACAAGATAGACACAAGGTAGGTAGGCTTGTGAGTGCACGTGCAGCATAGTCGATCACTGATCTGACTGCCTGTACATAGTATGTGGGAAGGACTTGCAGATTGGCTCCTCCAGAGAGGGAGGTTAGCGACCTGAGGATTGCTGTCCGGGCCGCAGTTCTCTCTCTCAAGTGACCTCAGCATTAAAAATTGTGTCCAGGATTATTCCTAGATACTGATAAGTGTTCACCCATTCAATTGGTTGAACCTGTACTGTGAGTTGGTTGCTGGGGTTCGCTATTTTTATGGGCATGGCTTTTGTCTTGGTTGGGTTGAATTTGATACCAATCTGCTTTGTCTCTTTACTGAAGCAGTCTACGCATTTGGGTGCAAGGCGCGCCGCATCCCTTCCTTTTATGATGATGGCAAAGTCGCCCGCATAGTTTAGTAGCTTGCAGTGTTGTGGGAGTTTCAGCCTCATTATTCTTTCCATTAAACAGTTGAAGAGAAGGGGGCTGAGAATGCCTCCTGCTGCATCTCCCATGGAGTCGTCGTCCGGGTATGATGGTGTCTCCAGGCTTGGCCAGTAATGACCGCACTGAGGAGCTGCTCTCTTGCTTGGCTCATTGGGTACGACGGGGTACAAGACTCTGGAAAGTGGCAGGGGAAAACTAGCAAGGATAGGGCGGTCAGCTAGGTATAGTAGCGACTGTGGCTAGGGGAGAGGCTATGGCAGGGGAAGGAGCCATAGCAGTTAGGATAGTGGAGAGTAGCTAGGGGATAGGCTAGGACACCGAGGGCTGGGTGTGCGACCACCAGCAACAACACATAAGAGGCATCTCACCTGATGAACTCCGGGTAGAGCCTGAAGGAGAGGAGTGGTTCAGGCAGCTGACGGAGGTACAGCTTGAGAACGTTGGCGATGACGTTGGGGTGCTGGTCAGTGAGGTCGACAAGGTTGGCGCCGTTCTCGAAGGCCTGACACAGCTTCTCCACCCGACTCTTGACGCCAGACACCCGGTAGATACCCTGCGGGCCAACACACCAGTTACTTCATATACAGTTCACCAGATGGGGTACAAGGAGAAAGGCAGGTTTCCCTCCCTCTTGCTCCAACCCCCCTCCCTCTCCCCCCCCTCTATTACACCCTTCTCCCAATTTCACAATATTTTAACCCTCCTCCAATATTTTAACTCCATCCCTTCCCTCCCTTCTCCGTTCCCAATTTTACCCTTTCTCTTCCCACCTCTTCTCCACTCTGCCCCTTGTTCACGTTCCTCTTCCCCTTCACAACATACAACCCCAGCAAACACGAAAGATTATAACCACAACGACATTAGTAACATTGCATGAGAGGAACACTGATTACTTTGATGCAACGTTGTTGCAACATACATATCATACGTTGTAGTCATTTTATAAGCTGAATAATTATGAAAGCCTTAAAATCTCTAACAATTCTTTGGAAAACAAGACTCCTTCTTAAAGAGGAACACTGGGATTGATCTTGCCAAACAACAATGACAAATCACCATGGAAAGTTGCGTGAGTCTATCGGCAAGCATCTGACTTACAACCCCTGAGATATAGACACTCTTTTATATGTAGATAGATGGAAACTGGTGGCCCCAGCCTGTGGTCGGTGGGGGGAGTTACACTGCCATTATGGTGCAGGCACTGGTCCCCCCAGTGTTCTCTGGGCTCACTCATGTACATTACTGGTGACCTGGCTACACTACCAGGTCATCACGAGGGTGGTCACGACCAGGTCATTACAGGTCAAAAAGAGAGGGGGTACCAGACCAGGTCAAGAGACGGGAGGGGGTACCAGACCAGGTCAAGAGACGGGAGGGGGTACCAGACCAGGTCAAGAGACGGGAGGAGGTACCAGACCAGGTCAAGAGACGGGAGGGGGTCCCAGACCAGGTCAAGAGACGGGATGGGGTACCTGACCAGGTCAAGAGACGGGAGGGGGTACCAGACCAGGTCAAGAGACGGGAGGAGGTACCAGACCAGGTCAAGAAGAGAGGGGTCCACTGGGAAGCCAAGAGACTGAACAAGACTCCAGGAGACACAAAGGGAATTTAATTTGACAGAAAAGGTTTACTTATAATGGATATATTGAGACAGAAGGGATTTATAAACACAGTCAATGACTGTACGGGGGTGAAGAAGACTTTGATGGTTTATTTCGGATAGTGATACAGGCGTTTTTCACAAACATTAGGCAGTATAACCTGTGAAAAACATATTGTAAAAGAAATAAAAAGATGTTGTGACTCAAATGTATATGGATAAGTCACATTATATCTCGAGGAAGGAAATATAAAGATTGGGAGCAGCCATCAAGGTGTGAGGAGTGTAACATGTTTCAAAGTTTAATGAAAACTAAGCTTATGACTAGGTAGAGATGTGTTGATGTTCCCGGAATATTACTGCCCTCAGGCTGCTCAAAGGCAGTCCAAGTTGGTAATCAATTCCCTCTTTACGAGCAAAAGTCTTGGCCAACTCATCAGTTCTATCATGCATTCGGAGACCAATATGGGAAGGAATCTAAAGAAGACAAACTCTGACTCCATTATTGATTATTTCATTATATCTGTGTCTAGCTTCAGAGATAAGCACGTCACAGTTATGCCTTGGGGAGCTGAGGGCAGTCAAGGATGACAAGGAGTCACTTACAATTAGTGTGTCAACTTTGGATTCATATACGCGTACACTTGAGGCAAAGTGAAATTCACACCAGTTGCTCCATCTATCATCATTCTATTATGCAGGAAGTGCCTCACGTCTATGGGTCATCCAATAAGGTTAGCAGACTTCTAGATGTTACCACTGCTAGGCTTAGGCTCGGCTACAAGTACCTCTGGGAGTTTGTAACATCTGCTGATGTAGATTTGACTAAATGTAAATTCTGTCAGCAGAACTATTCGCATATTTTGCGTCATTATATAATGGAATGTGAAAAAATCGCGGACTTCAGAGATAACACCATCAATGGTGTCCAAGAAATGTGTAAGTACTTCATTCATAATGATGTGCTGCCAGGAATCTTAGCCAAATATCCAAAATTTGCTTACTGTAGGTAATGCATTCACATGACTGTAAAGCTGCCGCCCAGTTGGGTGGGTGTTGAGCACATGACTGTAAAGCTGCCGCCCAGTTGGGTGGGTGTGGACCACATGACTGTAAAGCTGCCGCCCAGTTGGGTGGGTGTGGAGCACATGACTGTAAAGCTGCCGCCCAGTTGGGTAGGTGTGGAGCACATGACTGAAGCTGCCGCCCAGTTGGGAGGGTGTGGAGCACATGACTGTAAAGCTGCCGCCCAGTTGGGTGGGTGTGGAGCACATGACTGTAAAGCTGCCGCCCAGTAGGGTGGGTGTGGAACACATGACTGTAAAGCTGCCGCCCAGTTGGGTGGGTGTGGAGCACATGACTGTAAAGCTGCCGCCCAGTTGGGTGGGTGTGGAGCACATGACTGTAAAGCTGCCGCCCAGTTGGGTGTGTGGGGAGCAAGACTTGTAACTAAGTGACTCACTATAGATGTAAAGTGCCTTGTATAGTGACAGTTGTGAGCCTCTTGCTGAATCACTTGTCATATAAAAACATTATTAATATGTATATGTTTGCGTATGTAACATTAACAATTGTGTAACTAGCTTCACAAGATTGTCACTTGTTTAGCTAAACGAACTATGGGGTTCAGTTCCTGAACCCTTATGTGCCTCTGTAACCTTTTCCACCACCGCCCACGGGATGAGTCTGGGGTCCATCACCACCCACGGGATGGGTATGGGGCCCACCACTACCCACGGGATGGGTATGGGGCCCATCACTACCCAAGGGATGGGTATGGGGTCCACCACCACCCACGGGATGGGTATGGGGCCCACCACTACCCACGGGATGGGTATGTGGTCCATCATCACCCACGGGATGGGTATGGGGCCCACCACCACCCACGGGATGGGTATGGGGCCCACCACTACCCACGGGATGGGTATGGGGTCCACCACCACCCACGGGATGGGTATGGGGTCCACCACCACCCACGGGATGGGTATGGGGCCCACCACTACCCACGGGATGGGTATGGGGCCCACCACTACCCACGGGATAGGTATGTGGTCCATCTCCACCCACGGGATGGGAATGGGGCCCACCACTACCCACTGGATGGGTATGGGGCCCATCACTACCCACGGGATGGGTATGGGTCCACTACCGCCCACGGGATGAGTATGGGGCCCACCACTACCCACAGGATGGGTATGGGGCCCATCACTACCCACGGGATGGGTATGGGGTCCACCACCACCCACGGGATGGGTATGGGGCTCACCACTACCCACGGGATGGGTATGTGGTCCATCATCACCCACGGGATGGGTATGGGGCCCACCACTACCCACGGGATGGGTATGGGGCCCACCACTACCCACGGGATAGGTATGTGGTCCATCTCCACCCACGGGATGGGAATGGGGCCCACCACTACCCACGGGATGGGTATGGGGCCCATCACTACCCACGGGATGGGTATGGGTCCACTACCGCCCACGGGATGAGTATGGGGCCCACCACTACCCACAGGATGGGTATGGGGCCCATCACTACCCACGGGATGGGTATGGGGTCCACCACCACCCAGGGGATGGGTATGGGGTCCACCACCGCCCACGGGATGGGTATGGGGCCCACCACTACCCACGGGATGGGTACGTGGTCCACCACCGCCCACGGGATAGGTATGGGGCCCACCACTACCCACGGGATGGGTATGGGGCCCATCACTACCTACGGGATTGGTATGGGGTCCACCACCACCCACGGGATGGGTATGGGGCCCACCACTACCCACGGGATGGGTATGTGGTCTATCATCACCCACGGGAAGGGTATGGGGTCCACCACCACCCACGGCATGGGTATGGGGCCCACCACTACCCACGGGATGGGTATGTGGTCCATCTCCACCCACGGGATGGGTATGGGGTCCACCACCGCCCACGGGATGGGTATGGGGTCCACCACCACCCACGGGATGGGTATGGGGTCCACCACCGCCCACGGGATGGGTATGGGGTCCACCACCACCCACGGGATGGGTATGGGGTCCACCACCGCCCACGGGATGGGTATGGGGTCCACCACCGCCCACGGGATGGGTATGGGGGTCCACCTCCGCCCACGGGATGGGTATGGGGGTCCACCACCGCCCACGGCATAGGTAGGGGGTCCACCACCGCCATCGGGATGGGTATGGGATCCGCCACCATCACCCACGGGATAGGTATGGGGCCCACCACTACCCACGGGATGGGTATGGGGTCCACCACCGCCCACGGGATGAGTATGGGGTCCATCACCACCCCCGGGATGGGTATGGGGTCCATCACCACCCACGGGATGGGTATGAGGTCCACCACTGCCCACGGGATGGGTATGGGGTCCACCACCGCCCACGGGATGGGTATGGGTTCCGCCACCGCCCTCGGGATGGGTATGGGGTCCACCACCGCCCACGGGATGGGTATGGGTTCCGCCACCGCCCTCGGGATGGGTATGGGGTCCACCACCGCCCACGGGATGGGTATGGGTTCCGCCACCGCCCTCGGGATGGGTATGGGGTCCACCACCGCCCACGGGATGGGTATGGGTTCCGCCACCGCCCACGGGATGGGTATGGGTTCCGCCACCGCCCACGGGATGGGTATGGGGTCCACCACCGCCCACGGGATGGGTATGGGTTCCGCCACCGCCCACGGGATGGGTATGGGGTCCACCACCGTCCACGGGATGGGTATGGGTTCCGCCACCGCCCACGGGATGGGTATGGGTTCCGCCACCGCCCTCGGGATGGGTATGGGTTCCGCCACCGCCCACGGGATGGGTATGGGTTCCGCCACCGCCCACGGGATGGGTATGGGTTCCGCCACCGCCCACGGGATGGGTATGGGTTCCGCCACCGCCCTCGGGATGGGTATGGGTTCCGCCACCGCCCACGGGATGGGTATGGGTTCCGCCACCGCCCACGGGATGGGTATGGGTTCCGCCACCGCCCACGGGATGGGTATGGGTTCCGCCACCGCCCACGGGATGGGTATGGGTTCCGCCACCGCCCACGGGATGGGTATGGGTTCCGCCACCGCCCTCGGGATGGGTATGGGTTCCGCCACCGCCCACGGGATGGGTATGGGTTCCGCCACCGCCCTCGGGATGGGTATGGGGTCCACCACCGCCCACGGGATGGGTATGGGTTCCACCACCGCCCTCGGGATGGGTATGGGGTCCACCACCGCCCACGGGATGGGTATGGGTTCCACCACCGCCCACGGGATGGGTATGAGGTCCACCACTGCCCACGGGATGGGTATGGGGTCCACCACCGCCCACGGGATGGGTATGGGTTCCACCACCACCCACGGGATGGGTATGAGGTCCACCACTGCCCACGGGATGGGTATGGGGTCCACCACCGCCCACGGGATGGGTATGGGTTCCACCACCGCCCTCGGGATGGGTATGGGGTCCACCACCGCCCACGGGATGGGTATGGGTTCCACCACCGCCCTCGGGATGGGTTAGGGGTTCATAATAAAGATAGAAATTGAAATTGACAGGGTAGACTCAACGTAATGTAGTTTTAATCTAGTTCACTAAGGTTGTTGAGTCTGGTGCACCTTAACCATGACCTGTTTAACTTTGTAATTTCTAGCTTCAGTGAAAAGTAGAAATGCTTATTATAACCTTCCAGTGTTTGAAAATAATATTTGTAAACAGCTTGTGTTGTCATGTTCACCCTCGTAAAGTGGTGGTTCTTTTACCGTGGACTTTATAAATCCGTAGACTAACTAAAACACTATAGCTCTGCACTTAATTAATTTCCTCTCCTCTGTGTTGGACAAACTTGAAGTAGTACAGAATGAGGCCATGAGGATAATTCTTGGTGCCCCAAGATGCACAAGAATCATCAACATGAGGGAAGAACTGAAGCTTCCAACCATACTAGAGAGAATAATGCAAGTCAACACTACCTTTTGCCTTAAAGTCATTAGAGATCCTACATCTCTTGCATTGCTCAGAGACAAATTATTTAGTGCTGTTAACACCCTTTTGACTGGTGCCGATATACCAACTCACTCCTTTTATTATAATTGGCTGAGCAACAATGCTTACAATCTCATTAAACTTAACATTCCTTTTAAGTGCAATCTACCTGTCTCTGATATTCCTCTTTATCTGTACCCCACCATTCAAGTATCATAAACACCTGTCACCAAGAAAGATAATGAGAATCTTGCTCTTCTCAAAGCTGTCACTCTTGAAACAATTGCCTCCTCCATCGAGAGTTTAAGATCTCACGAGCACTGTGTCTACACCGACGGCTCAGTCCAATCTTCTACTGGACGGACTGCAGCAGCATGTAGGTTTTATAGAAATAATATTTGCACAAAGACTGTCAGTGTCAGGTTAAACAACTGGCTGACCTCCACACAAGCAGAACTAGCAGCATTACAACTAGCTACCAGTACATTAAAAAACATTGGAGGAGGAATAATATTTTGTGATTCAGAGTCTGCTCTTCAAGCAATCGAAAACTTCTCTTGGAAGATCGACAACAAGAACCTCATACTCCCAATTATAAATGACCTAATTGATGCACAGAGTAAAGGGTCTCGAATCTCCTTTGTATGGATACCTTCACACATAAATATAACCCATCATAATGAGACAGACATTGCAGCCAAATTAGCGTGTAACAAGTTTGAAGTTGAATTAGATCTAGGTATCCCCATCTCTGCTGTCAAAACTGTATTGGTCCAAACATTCAGATCTGATAGGAAAAAACTTACTGACTCCCAACGCCCTGAAAGTACTAGTAAAAAAAGCTATGATTTGTTTAGATCTGAAACCTACATCTATGGACAGCACAAAACGTCCACTAGACTGTGCGACACAGTGGTTGCAAGGATCAGGTTGGGTTACCGTTACCTGTGGTAGGTGGCTGCAGGTGACGGGTCTCCCAATCCTGAGCACTCCAGTTGCAAACTCTGTGAGCAGGAACTACGGCATGATCTCCCGCACTACATCACTGAATGCCCAGTTATTAGGCCTTTCAGACCAGTTGGCATGAGGTACCTGGAGCTTTGCAATTACTTTGTTCACTCTCGTATTTTTGAAGATATCCTCACAGTATACCCAAAATTTGCCAGTGCAGGCTATTAAACACATGCTCTGTGTGACTAACCATCCTGCGAGATGGGGACCACTGCTACCTTATTCAATCTTGTGTTGTTGATATCCTCAAAATGCATCCGGAGTTTGCCAGTGCAGACCGCTTATCACATGCCTCTGTATGACTAACCATCCTGTGTGATGGAATTTTTTTAGCATCACCTAGTTAGCTTTTTTGACACACTGTACTCCACTTCATATAGTCTAGGGTAGCTGCACTAATGCAGATGTACCTAATGTGTTAATAAAAAAAATTAAAACACTACACCTAGTGTGTACAGATGTTAAAAACCACAAAAGTGACGACTCATATTATCAGCAGTTTCAGATTGCTACAGCGACCGGGTTTCTTAACTTAGTTAATGTATATGTAAGGTGCGATCAAATGGTGGAAGCTTCTCTTCTAAAAATCACCAGCAGCTCTCAAACCATTGTCATGGGTGATTTTAATGCTAGACACACTAGCCTGGGTGACACCAAAACAAACAGGAATGGCAAAGTCTTTGTAAAATACTTAAGAGATAATAACATATCCGTATTCAACTTTGACTCCTCTAACGTCACACACCTCATGGGTGGCAGGCTTGATCATGTCATTGGTCACGGTCTCATTGATAATGCTGTCGGGGGATCAATTGTTCATGAATTAGTGATCACTTTGCCATATTCAGTTCATAAACTATCAATAATGTCAAACCCCTAAGCTTTGAAAACAAAAATTAATATCCTTGAAAATTTACACATGCTCTTGAAATTCCGCATTTCTGAATGGTATAACACTTACTGCTTTACTACCGTCAATACATTATATGAGGACCTGGTCACTGAAGTAACCGCTTTTTATGACAATGTTGTAAAATCCACAAGACCCAAAACAGTGAAGAAGGGACAGAGGTGGTTTACTGACTCAGGCCTTATGCCCCTGCATGACAGAGTTCTATTCCTAGCTGAGCAATATAAAACAGCTGACACCCTCAACATATTTCTTAAAGTCAGCCGAGAGTTTAGAGAACTAAAGAAACATGTGTATAACCAGCACTGGGGACAGTTTTTGCAAGGCATCAATCATGCAATATCCTCATCCCAAATGTGGAATAAAAAAAAAAGAAATTTCTCGTTCTAGCAGTCGTCAACTTGATCACCATTTCCCTGTAGACTATGCCGACATGCTGATTCAGCAATATGCAAGCACTGCTAGTATAAGCAGCCTGCCCCTAGATGTGCAAAACTATCTGGCTAGTACCAAAATAAATCGTAATTTCAATATTGAAATTGCCTGTAGTGAAATAGGGCCTGATGATAACTATGGCATAACCCCCCTTTGAAATTAAAAATGCACTCAAGAAAGGTAAGGCTACCTCTCCTGGAGAGGATGGCATCACATACAACACCATGAGAGTACTTGCTGAGCTGCCAAATAGCCCTTTGCTAGAATTGTTTAATCAAAGTCTAAGGCAGGGTGTCTTACCTGACCGCTGGGCACAGGGACTCATAATACCCATACCCAAGCCTAATTCACAAAAATTTAGACCCATTTCTCTGACGTCGTGCCTGTGTAAAGTTCTTGAGAGAATTATTCTCGACAGACTAATGTTTCAAATCAAGCTTCACCTTGCCCCTAACCTGTATGGTTTCCTTCCTGGAAGAAGCACACAAACTTGCTTTGCTGAGTATTTTATCAGAGAGGGACCAAACTCTCAGGCGGCATTTATTGATCTCCAAACTGCTTTTGATACAGCAAACAGAGAAATAATCCAAGAACAGCTAGCCTCTTTTGCAGTTATGGGAAGACTGTTGACATGGCTCAGGGGTTACCTGAGTAACAGAACCGCCTCAGTCCTTTTCAAGGGGGTCAAAAGTAAACTTTGTGCACCCTTTGAGTTGGGTACACCCCAGGGTGGAGTGCTAAGTCCTACACTCTTCAATGTACTGATGCATAAATTAACAATTGATATTCCCACACTACCTGACGAAGCCGTCATTTGTTATGCCGATGATATATGCATTGTTGCAAATTCCCAAACTAGACTGCAAGCTCTACTTGATTCATTCGCTACTAAAAGCATTGAATGTGGTCTTGTTATCTCTATAACTAAATCCAGAGTTCTTCATACCCTAGAGAAAACTCATGTCCCTATAACTTTCAAGGTCAACAACCTGAACATTGAAACGTGTAGGCAGCACAAATACCTTTGGAGTTGGTATTAACAGTGACATTGTAAATTATCTACACCGTAGGTTAAAAAAAAAGACTAAAACCATTGAGAACACTTACTGGTAAGAATATTGGTATCAATATTAAATATGCTAGACTATTCTATATGATGTTCGTTAGATCTCTCGTTGATTATAATGCTCTGCACTTAATTAATTTCCCCTCCTCTGTGTTGGACAAACTTGAAGTAGTACAGAATGAGGCCATGAGGATAATTCTTGGTGCTCCAAGATGCACAAGAATCATCAACATGCGGGAAGAACTGAAGCTTCCAACCATACTAGAGAGAATAATGCAAGTCAACACCACCTTTTGCCTTAAAGTCATGAGAGACCCTACATCTGCATTGCTCTGAGACATATTATTTAGTGCTGTTAACACCCTTTTGGCTGGTGCCGACATACCAACTCACTCCTTTTATGATAATTGGCTGAGCAACAATGCTTACAATCTCATTAAACTTAACATTCCTTTTAAGTGCAATCTACTTGTCTCTGATATTCCTCTTTATCTGTACCCCACCATTCAAGTATCATAAACACCTGTCACCAAGAAAGGTAATGAGAATCTTGCTCTTCTCAAAGCTGTCACTCTTGAAACAATTGCCTCCTCCATCGAGAGTTTAAGATCTCACGAGCACTGTGTCTACACCAACGGCTCAGTCCAATCATCTACTGGACGGACTGCAGCAGCATGTAGGTTTTATAGGAAATAATATTTGCACAAAGACTGTCAGTGTCAGGTTAAACAACTGGCTGACCTCCACACAAGCAGAACTAGCAGCATTACAACTAGCTACCAGTACATTAAAAAACATTGGAGGAGGAATAATATTTTGTGATTCAGAGTCTGCTCTTCAAGCAATCGAAAACTTCTCTTAGAAGATCGACAGCAAGAACCTCATACTCCCAATTATAAATGACCTAATTGATGCACAGAGTAAAGGGTCTCGAATCTCCTTTGTATGGATATCTTCACACATAAGTATAACCCATCATAATGAGACAGACATTGCAGCCAAATTAGCGTGTAACAAGTTTGAAGTTGAATTAGATCTAGGTATCCCCATCTCTGCTGTCAAAACTGTATTGGTCCAAACATTCAGATCTGATAGGAAAGAACTTACTGACTCCCAACGACCTGAAAGTACTAGTAAAAAAAGCTATGATTTGTTTAGATCTGAAACCTACATCTATGGACAGCACAAAACGTCCACTAGACTGTGCGACACAGTGGTTGCAAGGATCAGGTTGGGTTACCGTTACCTGTGGTAGGTGGCTGCAGGTGACGGGTCTCCCAATCCTGAGCACTCCAGTTGCAAACTCTGTGAACAGGAACTACGGCATGATCTCCCGCACTACATCACTGAATGCCCAGTTATTAGGCCTTTCAGACCAGTTGGCATGAGGTACCTGGAGCTTTGCAATTACTTTATTCACTCTCGTATTTTTGAAGATATCCTCACAGTATACCCAAAATTTGCAAGTGCAGGCTATTAAACACATGCTCTGTTTGACTAACCATCCTGCGAGATGGGGACTTGTATTACCACTGCTACCTTATTCAATCTTGTATTCTTGATATCCTCAAAATGCATCCGGAGTCTGCCAGTGCAGACCGCTTATCACATGCCTCTGTATGACTAACCATCCTGTGTGATGGGGATTTTTTAGCATCACCTAGTTAGCTTTTTTGACACACTGTACTCCACTTCATATAGTCTAGGGTAGCTGCACTAATGCAGATGTACCTAATGTGTTAATAAAAAAAATTAAAACACTACACCTAGTGTGTACAGATGTTAAAAACCACAAAAGTGACGACTCATATTATCAGCAGTTTCAGATTGCTACAGCGACCGGGTTTCTTAACTTAGTTAATGTATATGTAAGGTGCGATCAAATGGTGGAAGCTTCTCTTCTAAAAATCACCAGCAGCTCTCAAACCATTGTAATGGGTGATTTTAATGCTAGACACACTAGCCTGGGTGACACCAAAACAAACAGGAATGGCAGAGTCTTTGTAAAATACTTAAGAGATAATAACATGTCCGTATTCAACTTTGACTCCTCTAACGTCACACACCTCATGGGTGGCAGGCTTGATCATGTCATTGGTCACGGTCTCATTGATAATGCTGTCGGGGGATCAATTGTTCATGAATTAGTGATCACTTTGCCATATTCAGTTCATAAACTATCAATAATGTCAAACCCCTAAGCTTTGAAAACAAAAATTAATATCCCTGAAAATTTACACATGCTCTTAAAATTCCGCATTTCTGAATGGTATAACACTTACTGCTTTACTACCGTCAATGCATTATATGAGGACCTGGTCACTGAAGTAACCGCTTTTTATGACAATGTTGTAAAATCCACAAGACCCAAAACAGTGAAGAAGGGACAGAGGTGGTTTACTGACTCACGCCTTAAGCCCCTGCATGACAGAGTTCTATTCCTAGCTGAGCAATATAAAACAGCTGACACCCTCAACATATTTCTTAAAGTCAGCCGAGAGTTTAGAGAACTAAAGAAACATGTGTATAACCAGCACTGGGAACAGTTTTTTCAAGGCATCAATCATGCAATATCCTCATCCCAAATGTGGAATAAAATAAAAAAGAAATTTCTCGTCCTAGCAGTCGTCAACTTGATCACCATTTCCCTGTAGACTATGCCGACATGCTGCTTCAGCAATATGCAAGCACTGCTAGTATAAGCAGCCTGCCCCTAGATGTGCAAAACTATCTGGCTAGTACCAAAATAAATCGTAATTTCAATATTGAAATTGCCTGTAGTGAAATAGGGCCTGATGATAACTATGGCATAACCCCCCTTTGAAATTAAAAATGCACTCAAGAAAGGTAAGGCTACCTCTCCTGGAGAGGATGGCATCACATACAACACCATGAGAGTACTTGCTGAGCTGCCAAATAGCCCTTTGCTAGAATTGTTTAATCAAAGTCTAAGGCAGGGTGTCTTACCTGACCGCTGGGCACAGGGACTCATAATACCCATACCCAAGCCTAATTCACAAAAATTTAGACCCATTTCTCTGACGTCGTGCCTGTGTAAAGTTCTTGAGAGAATTATTCTCGACAGACTAATGTTTCAAATCAAGCCCCACCTTGCCCCTAACCTGTATGGTTTCCTTCCTGGAAGAAGCACACAAACTTGCTTTGCTGAATATTTTATCAGAGAGGGACCAAACTCTCAGGCGGCATTTATTGATCTCCAAACTGCTTTTGATACAGCAAACAGAGAAATAATCCAAGAACAGCTAGCCTCTTTTGCAGTTATGGGAAGACTGTTGACATGGCTCAGGGGTTACCTGAGTAACAGAACCGCCTCAGTCCTTTTCAAGGGGGTTAAAAGTAAACTTTGTGCACCCTTTGACTTGGGTACACCCCAGGGTGGAGTGCTAAGTCCTACACTCTTCAATGTACTGATGCATAAATTAACAATTGATATTCCCACACTACCTGACGAAGCCGTCATTTGTTATGCCGATGATATATGCATTGTTGCAAATTCCCAAACTAGACTGCAAGCTCTACTTGATTCATTCGCTGCTAAAAGCATTGAATGTGGTCTTGTTATCTCTATAACTAAATCCAGAGTTCTTCATACCCTAGAGAAAACTCATGTCCCTATAACTTTCAAGGTCAACAACCTGAACATTGAAACGTGTAGGCAGCATAAATACCTTTGGAGTTGGTATTAACAGTGACATTGTAAATTATCTACACCGTAGGTTAAAAAAAAGACTAAAACCATTGAGAACACTTACTGGTAAGAATATTGGTATCAATATTAAATATGCTAGACTATTCTATATGATGTTCGTTAGATCTCTCGTTGATTATAATGCTCTGCACTTAATTAATTTCCCCTCTGTGTTGGACAAACTTGAAGTAGTACAGAATGAGGCCATGAGGATAATTCTTGGTGCTCCAAGATGCACAAGAATCATTAACATGCGGGAAGAACTGAAGCTTCCAACCATACTCGAGAGAATAATGCAAGTCAACACCACCTTTTGCCTTATAGTCATGAGAGACCCTACATCTCCTGCATTGCTCTGAGACAAATTATTTAGTGCTGTTAATACCCTTTTGGCTGGTGCCGACATACCAACTCACTCCTTTTATGATAATTGGCTGAGCAACAATGCTTACAATCTCATTAAACTTAACATTCCTTTTAAGTGCAATCTACTTGTCTCTGATATTCCTCTTTATCTGTACCCCACCATTCAAGTATCATAAACACCTGTCACCAAGAAAGATAATGAGAATCTTGCTCTTCTCAAAGCTGTCACTCTTGAAACAATTGCCTCCTCCATCGAGAGTTTAAGATCTCACGAGCACTGTGTCTACACCGACGGCTCAGTCCAATCCTCTACTGGACGGACTGCAGCAGCATGTAGGTTTTATAGGAAATAATATTTGCACAAAGTCTGTCAGTGTCAGGTTAAACAACTGGCTGACCTCCACACAAGCAGAACTAGCAGCATTACAACTAGCTACCAGTAAATTAAAAAACATTGGAGGAGGAATAATATTTTGTGATTCAAAGTCTGCTCTTCAAGCAATCGAAAACTTCTCTTGGAAGATCGACAGCAAGAACCTCATACTCCCAATTATAAATGACCTAATTGATGCACAGAGTAAAGGGTCTCGAATCTCCTTTGTATGGATACCTTCACACATAAATATAACCCATCATAATGAGACAGACATTGCAGCCAAATTAGCGTGTAACAAGTTTGAAGTTGAATTAGATCTAGGTATCCCCATCTCTGCTGTCAAAACTGTATTGATCCAAACACTCAGATCTGATAGGAAAGAACTTACTGACTCCCAACGACCTGAAAGTACTAGTATAAAATGCTATGATTTGTTCAAATCTGAAACCTACATCTATGGGCAGCACAAAACGTCCACTAGACTGTACGACACAGTGGTTGCAAGGATCAGGTTGGGTTATCGTTACCTGTAGCAGGTAACGGATCTCCCAATCCTGAGCACTCCAGGTGCAAACTCTGTGAACAGGAACTGAGGCATGATCCCCCACACTTCATTACCGAATGCACAGTTATTAAACCTTTCAGACCCGTTGGCATAAGGTACCTGGAGCTCTGCATTTACTTTATTCAGGCTCGTGTTCTTGAAGATATCCTCATAATGCACCCAGATTCTGCCAGTGCAGGCTACTGAACATATGGCCCTGTATGACTAACCATCCTGCGAGTGGTGGACTTTTAGTATCACTGCTGCCTTATTCACTCTTGTGTTGATGATATCCTCATAATGCACCCAGAGTCTGCCAGTGCAGACTGCCTATCACATGCCTCTGTA
Organism: Procambarus clarkii; assembly: GCF_040958095.1. Classification (NCBI taxonomy): domain Eukaryota; kingdom Metazoa; phylum Arthropoda; class Malacostraca; order Decapoda; family Cambaridae; genus Procambarus; species Procambarus clarkii. Next base: position 5,793,521 of record NC_091192.1, read on the forward strand.
TGACTAACCATCCTGTGTGATGGGGATTTTTAGCACCACGTAGCTAGCTTTTTGACACACTGTACTCCCCTTCATATAGTCTAGGGCAGCTGCACATGTACCTAATGTATTAATACAAAAAAACGAATGACGTTGTATTTTACCCAACTCGTCCTCACACTAAGTTGGTTAAAGCAGCGACCTCCTCCCCAGACGCATTCATTAATTTTAACATACTATGTATTAAAAATTGATTTGTTCTCATATAAATTAATATTATTATACATACAAATGATATGTATAGTTAGGCGTAGGTTAGGTTAGGTGTTAAGGTTCTGGTGGTGATGATTTTTATTTGAAGTGCGTGGGTGAAGCATTTATAGAATTGCGGTCCGAACAGAGGACGTGAGCGAAGCACTTGTTCCGGAAGTGTTCGGAAGTCATCACATATGAGTCAGCCCATCATCCAAATATAGGCCAAAGTCCATTTCATGCACCCGCCAAACCCGCTGTTTTTGAATGAAAAAACGGTTTACACACGACTCACAACTGATGTTCGAACACTTCTGAAACAAGTGCTTCACTGACTAATTTTGTTCGAACCGCAACGCTGTAAATGCGTTGCGGTTCCCCCGCGTACTACAGATACAAATAATCGCCAACAGAACCTAAACAACTAACCTAACCTATGCCTATATATGCACAATATGCTATTATATTATAATATTTATTTATATTTCCGTTTTGAATGAACAGCATGTTAAAATTTATGAATGCGTCTGTAGGGTCGACCGCTGGATATAATGGACTCGAGTCGAAGATGGGTTGGTATTCGTAGTACGTGGGTGAAGCATTTACAGCGTTGTAGTTCGAACAAAATTCGTCAGTGAAGCACTTGCTCCGGAAGTGTTCGGACATCAGTTGTGAGTCGTGTGTAAACACATCATGAGTGACTCACATTTGTTCAGTAATTTGAGAGAGATAAAGGAATTTTCAGCAGATATGAATAAGTTATTTAAGGATTAGGTAATCCCCCGCAGACACTGGTTGGGGGATTATGGGTTTGAGACCCTGGCTGCTCTTGTCCAATTGTCTATATATGAAATATAATTCATAATAATAATTCATTGTGTCGGGGGACAGGCAGGCATAGTGTATTCATATAATTAGACTTATATCGAGGTTACCCCCCCCCCTCAGGGTCGAATTACTGACCCTCCCCAGGTTGAAACTCCACAACAAGCTGACTAACTCCCAGGTACCTATTCAATGCTAGGTGGAAAGGTGCATTAGGTGATAGCAAACGCGCCTAACCATTTCAGCTCCGCCCGGGATTCAAACCCAGAATTCTCGATTATGGGTCGAGAACGAACCCGACTACGGTACTACTGGGAAAGGAAACCTATACATATACTGTATACATACATATATATATATATATATATATATATATATATATATATATATATATATATATATATATATATATATATATATATATATATATATATATATATATATATATATATATATATATATATATATATATATGTCGTACCTAGTAGCCAGAACTCACTTCTCAGCCTACTATTCAAGGCCCGATTTGCCTAATAAGCCAAGTTTTCCTGAATTAATATATTTATTATAATTTTTTTCTTATGAAATGATAAAGCAACCCTTTTCTCTATGTATGAGGTCAATTTTTTTTTATTGGAGTTAAAATTAACGTAGATATATGACCGAACCTAACCAACCCTACCTAACCTAACCTAACCTATATTTATAGGTAAGGTTAGGTTAGGTAGCCAAAAAAAGCTAGGTTAGGTTAGGTTAGGTAGGTTAGGTAGACGAAAAAACATTAATTCATGAAAACTTGGCTTATTAGGCAAATCGAGCCTTGAATAGTAGGCTGAGAAGTGCGTTCTGGCTATTAGGTACGACATATATATATATATATATATATATATATATATATATATATATATATATATATATATATATATATATATATATATATATAACTGAAAACTTACACCCCAGAAGTGACTCGAACCCATACTGCCAGGAGCAACGCAACTGGTATGTACAGGGCGCCTTAATCCGCTTGACCATCACGACCAGACATAAGGAAGTGATAGCCGAAGCTATTTGAACCAATATGTCCGGTCGTGATGGTCACGCGCATTAAGGCATCCTGTACATACCAGTTGCATTGCTCCTGGCATTATGGGTTCGAGCCACTTCTGAGGTGTGATTTTTCAGTTGCATTTAGTCCTGGGGGACCATTCAGGCTTGTTCGCATATATATATATATATATATATATATATATATATATATATATATATATATATATATATATATATATATATACATATATATATATGTCATACCTAGTAGGTAAAACGCACTTCTCAGCCTTCTATGCAAGGCCCGATTTGCCTAATAAGCCAAGTTTTCATGAATTAATGTTTTTTCGACTACCTAACCTAACCTAACCTAACTTTTTCGGCTATCTAACCTAACCTAACCTATAAAGATGGGTTAGGATAGGTTAGGTAGGGTTGGTTAGGTTCGGTCATATATCTACTTTAATTTTAACTCCAATAAAAAAAAATTGACCTCATACATAATGAAATGGGTAGCTTTATCATTTCATAAGAAAAAAATTTGAGAAAATATATTAATTCAGGAAAACTTGGCTTATTAGGCAAATCGGGCTGTGCATAGTAGGCTGAGAAGTGCGTTCTGGCTACTAGGTACGACATATATATTTATAATTACGTATACTTAATTATGCTACTGAATTATGCCAATTAAGTGTCATCATTTTGATGAGGACTGATGCAGTTTAATGATATACGACATGCTTGATATATATATATATATATATATATATATATATATATATATATATATATATATATATATATATATATATATATATATATATACATATATATATACTGGTAGCGCATGTGTACTGAGACGTTACCACTTCCCATGACCCATGAAGGACCCTCCCCATGACCCGTGAAGGACCCTCCCCACGACCCGTGAAGGACCCTCCCCCATGACCCGTGAAGGACCCTCCCCCATGACCCGTGAAAGACCCTCCCCATGACCCATGAAGGACCCTCCCCATGACCCGTGAAGGACCCTCCCCATGCCCCATGAAGGACCCTCCCCATGACCAGTGAAGGACCCCATGACCAGTGAAGGACCCCATGCTCCATGAAGGACCCTCCCCATGACCCGTGAAGGACCCCATGACCCATGAAGGACCCTCCCCATGACCCGTGAAGGACCCCATGACCCATGCCCCATGCAGCACCCACCTTGATCTTGGTGCCCCTGGCGTCGATCTCGGCCACACACTTGACCACCAGGTGGGGGACGGAGGTGTTGGTCTCGCTCAGGTGCTGGGCCAGGTCCACCCCGAAGGTGGTCATCTTGCGGGGGAGCCGCTTGTGCCCGCACTGTATGGCCAGCGTCTCCAGGCACTTCTTGTGGCACCCCAGCCCGCACTGGTGGGGAAGTGCACGGCTCTTAGTGGGGTGGTGGTGGGGGTGGCAGGGGTTGTTGTGGTGGGGGGGGGGTGGCACTGGTTGGGGGGGGGGGGTGGCAGGGGTTGTTGTGGAGGTGGTTGGCACTGGTTGTGGGGGGTGGTGGTGGGTGTGAAAGTAAGGGTGGTGGTATGGTCATGATGACAGTGGCAGAATAATGAAGGTGATGTCAATGGCTGGATAATGACGGTGACGTCAATGATGATGACAGTGGGAGGATAATGAAAGTGACGTCAGTGGCTGGATAATGACGGTGACGTCAGTGATGATGACAGTGGCAGGATAATGAAGGTCATGACAGTCATGATGACAGTGGCGGGATAATGAAGGTGACGTCACTGATGACGCCACAACTGAACATCAATGCTAAACACTAGCAACCAAACATTGAATAAGGTAACACCAGGCACATGTTAGAGTCAACCACTCATGTGACTCATCATATTAGACGCATACTGTTATAACCTAAACACAGTCACCACAGCCTGGCTGATCCAGTAACTACCAGGAGCCTACCTCAGCACACTCGTAGCCACCAGGAGCCTACCTCAGCACACTCGTGGCCACCAGGAGCCTACCTCAGCACACTCGTAGTCACCAAGACCCTACCTCAGCACACTCGTGGCCACCAGGAGCCGTCCTCAGCACACTCGTAGCCACCAGGAGCCTACCTCAGCACACTCGTAGCCACCAGGACCCTACCTCAGCACACTCGTAGCCACCAGGAGCCTACCTCAGCACACTCGTAGCCACCAGGAGCCTACCTCAGCACACTCGTGGCCACCAGGAGCCTACCTCAGCACACTCGTAGCCACCAGGAGCCTACCTCAGCACACTCGTAGCCACCAGGACCCTACCTCAGCACACTCGTAGCCACCAGGAGCCTACCTCAGCACACTCGTAGCCACCAGGACCCTACCTCAGCACACTCGTAGCCACCAGGAGCCTACCTCAGCACACTCGTAGCCACCAGGAGCCTACCTCAGCACACTCGTAGCCACTAGGACCCTACCTCAGCACACTCGTAGCCACCAGGAGCCTACCTCAGCACACTCGTAGCCACCAGGAGCCTACCTCAGCACACTCGTGGCCACCAGGAGCCTACCTCAGCACACTCGTGGCCACCAGGAGCCTACCTCAGCACACTCGTAGCCACTAGGACCCTACCTCAGCACACTCGTAGCCACCAGGAGCCTACCTCAGCACACTCGTAGCCACCAGGAGCCTACCTCAGCACACTCGTAGCCACCAGGAGCCTACCTCAGCACACTCGTAGCCACCAGGACCCTACCTCAGCACACTCGTAGCCACCAGGAGCCTACCTCAGCACACTCGTAGCCACCAGGAGCCTACCTCAGCACACTCGTAGCCACTATGAGCCTACCTCAGCACACTCGTAGCCACCAGGAGCCTACCTCAGCACACTCGTAGCCACCAGAAGCCTACCTCAGCACACTCGTAGCCACCAGGAGCCTACCTCAGCACACTCGTAGTCACCAAGACCCTACCTCAGCACACTCGTAGCCACCAGGAGCCTACCTCAGCACACTAGTAGCCACCAGGAGCCTACCTCAGCACACTAGTAGTCACCAAGACCCTACCTCAGCACACTCGTAGCCACCAGGAGCCTACCTCAGCACACTGGTAGTCACCAAGACCCTACCTCAGCACACTCGTAGCCACCAGGAGCCTACCTCAGCACACTCGTAGTCACCAAGACCCTACCTCAGCACACTCGTAGCCACCAGGAGCCTACCTCAGCACACGTAGCCACCAGCAGCCTACCTCAGCACACGTAGCCACCAGGAGCCTACCTCAGCACACTCGTAGCCACCAGGAGCCTACCTCAGCACACTCGTAGCCATGGAAGTAGACGTAGGAGTCACACTCGCGACACCTGGAGGGGGTCTTGAGCTTCCTGAAGGTGTGGGTGACGGCGGCCTTGCTCATCACCTGGCGCCTGTACGTGGGTTCCACTGAGGGAGACAGTGGCAGGACACAGTTAACACCCCACTTGTGCTCCCTCCTCCTCCTCCTCCTCCCATAACACTTAGTAGTCCAAGTATTTAATGTTATATATATTTTGTTACTCTCACTCATCCTGTCTATCTGTTGCTCTTATTGTAAATATTTAATATTATATCTGTACTGTTTCTAACACACCATATTCTTCAATAAATATTATGGAATATTCCAGAATAAAAAAAATATCCCTTCTTCATTAAGTAATAATAATAATACATTAAGTGCACTTATATAAAGTATATCAATCGCTCAATTAATATATGTTAACCCTTTTTCATTAATTGGTAAATGTTTACCCCAATTAACCTTTTAAATAATGTAACAGTTAGTATATGTTATGCCAGAGACGGATGGCATATTAATGCCTTTATGACAACGCATCACTTGTAACAACTAATATAACTGAACCAGGTTATTCTCTAGCATTTGTAATTATTGCATTCTTGCACTTGCAAGCCGCACATCTCTGCAATACTTGATGGTCAGTGTTCACTCCTTCACCTCAGACTCGCCCTACACTGCCTCTCTTACAGGTGTGTGGGTCCATTACCAACACACACACACACACACACACACACACACACACACACACACACACACACACACACACACACACACACACACACACACACACATGTACACATACAGACACACACACATGTACACACACACACACACATGTACACACACACACACACATGTACACATACATGGTGTATCTCACAAGATGTTCACTCTTCCTTGTTTGTCCTCAATTTATTCCCTAAGATATCCTGCCCAAGTGTTCACATTCCCTAAGATATCCTGCCCAAGTGTTCACATTCCCTAAGATATCCTGCCCAAGTGTTCACATTCCCTAAGATATCCTGCCCAAGTGTTCACATTCCCTAAGATATCCTGCCCAAGTGTTCACATTCCCTAAGATATCCTGCCCAAGTGTTCACATTCCCTAAGATATCCTGCCCATGTGTTCACATTCCCTAAGATATCCTGCCCATGTGTTCACATTCCCTAAGATATCCTGCCTTGTGTTCACATTCCCTAAGATATCCTGCCCAAGTGTTCACGTGTCCACCTAGGCCCTCAACCCCCTCCCTTCCCCACCTTCACAAGCCTGCAGCAGTTCTCCTCACTGTTCCCTGCTCTAGTTAATGTCTTAATCCTCCTCCTTCTGTAATCTCCAAACATTCTTAACTTTGCTATCTCCTCTTAATCCCTCACAAGCACTTGCCTCGTTCTCATTTTCTTCTCTTACTATTCTTATTCTATATTCACTATATTCACAATATTCACTATATTCACTACCTTACATCCCCGCCAGATTCTCTAGGTGTTTTACCCATGTGTTCATGGGTAAAACACTTTGAAACATGTAGCAAGCTTTACACTCACCGTAGCAAGCTTTACACTCACCGTAGCAAGCTTTACACTCACCGTAGCAAGCTTTACACTCACCGTAGCAAGCTTTACACTCACCGTAGCAAGCTTTACACTCACCGTAGCAAGCTTTACACTCACCGTAGCAAGCTTTACACTCACCGTGGCAAGCTTTACACTCACTATAGCAAGCTTTACACTCACCGTGGCAAGCTTTACACTCACCGTAGCAAGCTTTACACTCACCGTAGCAAGCTTTACACTCACCGTGGCAAGCTTTACACTCACTATAGCAAGCTTTACACTCACCGTGGCAAGCTTTACACTCACTATAGCAAGCTTTACACTCACCGTAGCAAGCTTTACACTCACCGTAGCAAGCTTTACACTCACCGTAGCAAGCTTTACACTCACCGTAGCAAGCTTTACACTCACCATGGCAAGCTTTACACTCACTATAGCAAGCTTTACACTCACCGTGGCAAGCTTTACACTCACTATAGCAAGCTTTACACTCACCGTAGCAAGCTTTACACTCACCGTAGCAAGCTTTACACTCACCGTAGCAAGCTTTACACTCACCGTAGCAAGCTTTACACTCACCGCAGCAAGCTTTACACTCACCGTAGCAAGCTTTACACTCACCGTAGCAAGCTTTACACTCACCGTGGCAAGCTTTACACTCACTATAGCAAGCTTTACACTCACCGTGGCAAGCTTTACACTCACTATAGGCAAGCTTTACACTCACCGTAGCAAGCTTTACACTCACCGTAGCAAGCTTTACACTCACCGTAGCAAGCTTTACACTCACCGTAGCAAGCTTTACACTCACCGTAGCAAGCTTTACACTCACCGCAGCACGCTTTACACTCACCGTAGCAAGCTTTACACTCACCGTAGCAAGCTTTACACTCACCGTGGCAAGCTTTACACTCACTATAGCAAGCTTTACACTCACCGTGGCAAGCTTTACACTCACTATAGCAAGCTTTACACTCACCGTAGCAAGCTTTGCACTCACCAATGTCTGGGTCAGTCTCCAGTTCATCGCCGGAGGAGACGGTGTGGGTCCGCCTGGCGGTGGGTCGGGGAGAGTGCGTGGGCGAGGCGTCGGCACTCTTGGCCGAGTGCGACGACCCGACGCTGTCGGTGTCGCTGCCGCCTTGTCCCACCAGTCGACCCACTGACACGGTGACGCCGACACGCGCCAGGGAGACAATATGGGGGGAACACATTGGTTAAATTAGCGACTAATATATGTATGTTCTGTCAGTCAGTGGACAGGAAGGTCGACTTTGGTGAGTGAAGAGGAAGGTCGACCTTGGTGAAGAAGGTGAACTTCCTTGGTGAAGGTGAGAGAGAGAGAGAGAGAGAGAGAGAGAGAGAGAGAGAGAGAGAGAGAGCGAGAGAGAGAGAGAGAGCGAGAGAGAGAGAGAGAGAGAGAGAGAGAGAGAGAGAGAGAGAGAGAGAGAGAGAGAGAGAGAGAGAGAGAGAGAGAGAGAGAGAGAGAGAGAGAGAGAGAGAGAGAGAGAGAGAGAGAGAGAGAGAGAGAGAGAGAGAGAGAGAGAGAGAGAGAGAGAGAGAGAGAGAGAGAGAGAGAGAGAGAGAGAGAGAGAGAGAGAGAGAGAGAGAGAGAGAGAGAGAGAGAGAGAGAGAGAGAGAGAGAGAGAGAGAGAGAGAGAGAGAGAGAGAGAGAGAGAGAGAGAGAGAGAGAGAGAGAGAGAGAGAGAGAGAGAGAGAGAGAGAGAGAGAGAGAGAGAGAGAGAGAGAGAGAGAGAGAGAGAGAGAGAGAGAGAGAGAGAGAGAGAGAGAGAGAGAGAGAGAGAGAGAGAGAGAGAGAGAGAGAGAGAGAGAGAGAGAGAGAGAGAGAGAGAGAGAGAGAGAGAGAGAGAGAGAGAGAGAGAGAGAGAGAGAGAGAGAGAGAGAGAGAGAGAGAGAGAGAGAGAGAGAGAGAGAGAGAGAGAGAGAGAGAGAGAGAGAGAGAGAGAGAGAGAGAGAGAGAGAGAGAGAGAGAGAGAGAGAGAGAGAGAGAGAGAGAGAGAGAGAGAGAGAGAGAGAGAGAGAGAGAGAGAGAGAGAGAGAGAGAGAGAGAGAGAGAGAGAGAGAGAGAGAGAGAGAGAGAGAGAGAGAGAGAGAGAGAGAGAGAGAGAGAGAGAGAGAGAGAGAGAGAGAGAGAGAGCAAAGACTGTGTACACACAACCAAATAACCAGCACAACACATGAATATCTGGTTCAGTTATTAACATGATAACTCATCAATTTCACATGTAAAGCAAACTGTTCCAACTTATTTCAATAACTCCAACACAGGTGTGAGAGTCGTGCCCACCTGGCAGGTCGTCAGCGGAGGCCACGGAACCATTGGCAGTGGGGTCGTTATTGCCAGGGAGGTCCTGGGCGCCGGGGGTGTAGGGCTGGAAGGTGAAGGGCGTCTCGGGCTGCTCCACGCTCACCGACGGGCCCAGTCTCTTCACGAACTCCATGTACTGGGAGCCGGGCTCGTAGAGCCGGGAGCTCTCACACAGTGTCTGCAGCTGTGGGGCCACCAGGATGGTCAGCACTTGGAACTGGTGGTGTATGTATGTGTGTGTGTGTGTGTGTGTGTGTGTGTGTGTGGGGGGGGGGGGGGACACGAACACACACACACACACACGCGCGCGCAGAAACTTTATAAACGTATGTAAGGAATCATAGAGCAGCTTGTATACCACATATGTCAGGCCAATCCTGGAGTATGCGGCTCCACCATGGAGTCCATATCTAGTCAAGCATAAGACTAAACTGGAAAAGGTTCAAAGGTTTGCCACCAGACTAGTATCCGAGCTGAGAGGTATGAGCTACGAGGAGAGACTACGGGAATTAAACCTCACTTTGCTGGAAGACAGAAGAGTTAGGGGGGACATGATCACCACATTTAAGATTCTGAAGGGAATTGATAGGTTAGATAAAGACAGGCTATTTAACACAAGGGGCACACGCACAAGGGAACAGGTGGAAACTGAGTGCCCAAATGAGCCACAGAGATATTAGAAAGAACTTTTTTAGTGTCAGAGTGGTTGACAAATGGAATGCATTAGGAAGTGTTGTGGTGGAGGCTGACTCCATACACAGGTTCAAGTGGAGATATGATAGAGCCCAATAGGCTCAGGAACCTGTACTCCAGTTGATTGACAGTTGAGAGGCGGGACCAAAGAGCCAGAGCTCAACCCCCGCAAGCACAAATAGGTGAGTACACACACACACACACACACACACACACACACACACACACACACACACACACACACACACACACACACACACACACACTGTTTATCAATTACTGGAATAATTAGCCAACACACACATGCGTCCAGTGAGAACTTCCAATAAGGTGTATGATAACAATCATTAAGCCAGAGTGAGCATTGTTTCCAGTTCAACCATTCCCATAAAGATAAGCAATAACAGTGAACAATGACATTACAATGGGAAACTGAGCTGCCCCCCCCCCCAGCCCTCAGCGGGCACCAGGCCAGCTGGCAGCCCTCCTCACCACAGCCCTCACAAGGATGTAGTCATTATAGTAAACTAACATTTTGTATTTGATTACAGAGAACTCCGTTTTACTCCTATACCTTACCTCTGAGTGACTCTACAACCTACTGGGAGCTGTAGTTCACTGGACAGGGACAAGGGCAGCAGTACCCACCTGGACAGGGACAGGGGCAGCAGTACCCACCTGGACGGGGGCGGGGGCCGCCACAGTGTGCTGGAGCTGGAAGTAGCCGACAGTGACGGCCTTCATGGTCTGGTCACACTGGAGGATCAGCTCCCGCGCCTGCACCAGCACGTCCCTCTTCACCCTCAGCAGCGACCCGTGGCGCTCGTTGGCCTCGCTCACACACGCCCTGTACCACGCCTCCGCCTCCCGCGCCTGTCGTGGCCGGAGTACACGCATACTTGTAGTACCGGGGCCCCTAGTAGTACCGGGGCCCCCTAGTAGTACCGGGGCCCCCTTGTAGTACTGGTGGCCCCTAGTAGTACTGGTGGCCCCTAGTAGTACTGGGGGCCCCTAGTAGTACTGGTGGCCCCTAGTAGTACTGGTGGCCCCTAGTAGTACTGGGGCCCCCTTGTAGTACTGGTGGCCCCTAGTAGTACCGGGACCCCTAGTAGTACTGGGGCCCCCTTGTAGTACTGGTGGCCCCTAGTAGTACTGGTGGCCCCTAGTAGTACTGGGGGCCCCTAGTAGTACCGGGGCCCCTAGTAGTACTGGGGGCCCCTAGTAGTACCGGGACCCCTAGTAGTACTGGTGGCCCCTAGTAGTACTGGTGGCCCCTAGTAGTACCGGGGCCCCTAGTAGTACCAGGGCCCCCTAGTAGTACCGGGGCCCCCTAGTAGTACCAGGGCCCCCTAGTAGTACCAGGGCCCCCTAGTAGTACCGGGGCCCCCTAGTAGTACCAGGGCCCCCTAGTAGTACTGGGGCCCCCTAGTAGTACCAGGGCCCCTAGTAGTACCGGGGCCACTAGTAGTACTGGTCGTACTAGTATAATCTGGGACACTAGTAGTATTGGGGTAATAGTAGTTTAACTAGTAGCACTGAGTGAAGTAGCAGCATGAATGTGTTAACATTAAGATTAGTAATATCAGCATTAAGTTATGGTGGTAGTACTAGTAGTTGTGGTAGATCAATGGGTGGTGGTGGTTGGAGTAGTATGAACAGTAGTATTACAAGACCAGTAATGGTAGTATTAGTGGTAGTTGTGATACCATTGGTAATAATATTATTATTGGTAGCAATATTACTAGTGACGGGTTAGTTGTGCTTGTAATCGTGGTGGTGGTGGTGGTAGTCGTATCAGCGGTAGCAAGAGTGGTTGAACTAAAAAATAACAGCAGAAGCACTAGTAGTTAACTAGTGGACGTAGTAGTAGTAGTATTGATTAGTAGTTGTAGTAGTAACGAAGGTAACGGTTCTTGCAATAGTAATACTGTGAATATTAGTAGTACTAGTAAAGATAATGGTAGCAATGCTGGTTGTAGTAGTAGTGTGGTAGTAGTTGGAGACGTAACCAGCAGCCAATTAACATTGTGTGAACATGTGGATATACATCTGTAATAAGACTATCAACATTATATATTTTCTAATACATTACACAAGTTTTATACAAGAAAATCATAAGATTACAATATAATAATGTTGCCTTAAACACTACGTCAAGGATAAAACAAGATTATGCCTTGAAATACCAGAATTTTTCTCCAAAAGTGTCATTAAAAGAATAATAATAAAATAGTTTGAGCTGCTCACCTTCTGGAGCGCCTCGTCTCGTTTTCTTTCCAGTTTGTCGAGACCTTCGGTGTTGTCAGCGCGCGCCACCATCTCCCTGGCCTTGACCAGCTCCTGGTGAGGACACACACAATCTTACACGTCAAGGTCACGTCTCCTACCTTCATCATATTCCTATTACCTGAACATTGTCATTAGGCTTGGGGAGTAGAAGAGCTCTCACAACTTCTTCCAGGTAAGGCCCAGGTAAATACATTATTATTATTGTATGTCTATAAATAATCTGAATGCTTGTAACTGCATCTATGTTTGTACTTTTCCTAAATAAAATATTATTATTATTATTATTCCTCAGAATAACGGGTGACGTTATCGAGTCAAGACAGGAGCCGCCAGTGGTGGACCGGTGCTTGGTGTGAAGGGATAGTCTAAGACCAGTGGTGGACCGGTGCTTGGGGTGAAGGGATAGTCTAAGACCAGTGGTGGACCGGTGCTTGGGGTGAAGGGATAGTCTAAGACCAGTGGTGGACCGGTGCTTGGGGTGAAGGGATAGTCTAACACCAGTGGTGGACCGGTGCTTGGGGTGAAGGGATAGTCGGGATATGAACCTTGGTGACCCGGATCCCACCGCCCGAGTCAAAACAATATTTCAATAACAATAATAAAAATAATAAATAATTAACATAGGTTTCTTTGTCTGGGTTGTTAATAACCAGCTGGTTGTCTTGGGTAAAGCCCAAGGGTAAACATGGGAGTGAAGGAGATAAGTGGAAAGGAGGAAAAGGGTTGTGGAAAGGGAAGCGTTGAGAGCGAGGTTGTGGAAGAGGGAAGTAGAGGAAGTGATGGAATAGATTTGAGTAAGTGGTGAGTGCTGGCGGGCGGGTAATTGGCCAGCCGGGCAATTAGTCAGAGAGCAGCCACCACCTGCCTGCCTGTCCCTACAATTAGTACTTGGTTCAATGCCAATTTTGTCCTCCACCAACATTACTATGGTGAGGGAGGAGAGGAGGGAGAGTAAGAGAGAGAGAGAGAGAAGAGGAGGGAGACTGAGAGGGAGGAAATGAGACAGAATCATCAGTTACTGGATGAATCGATAACCATCTGTAGTGATGTGCTGGACTGTGAAGGTACTTTTAACGAGGCTACAGGCATACTGGTGACAGTGAACCTGTGACAGGCATACTGGTGACAGTGAACCTGTGACAGGCATACTGGTGACTGTGAACGTGTGACAGGCATACTGGTGACAGTGAACCTGTGACAGGCATACTGGTGACAGTGAACCTGTGACAGGCATACTGGTGACAGTGAACCTGTGACAGGCATACTGGTGACAGTGAACCTGTGACAGGCATACTGGTGACAGTGAACCTGTGACAGGCATACTGGTGACAGTGAACCTGTGACAGGCATACTGGTGACTGGACAAACTCTACTGTTAAGGGATGAAGTTGGCATCTTGGGGATGAACTGTTGGAAATTTCCAACACTGATACATCTCTATTGTATCACAATACACTATTGTTGTATATTAACCACAATATCAATTAGCCTTACTAACTGTAATACTAACATAAATTAATATTTCTTTATCTGCACATGAATTACTGACATTCTCACGACATAGAGAGGCAGCATTGCGTCAGATAATGTCTATCTAGACACAATTATTACCAATATGTTAGAGGATTGAATATGGTTCTCTACTTTTATCAGTATACTGTATAATAATTAGTTACTGATAATATAACTCCTAATGATCCATTAACTGAGAGTTATTAACTAAGGTTATCACTAAATAACAGTTTTATCTGTTACATACGAACGCCATGAAAATATTTTCCATTTCTCGTTAATAAGGAAATGGTGCTTAATCAACACTATCTAGCGAGAATATAAACAATATAGTTCCCTACAATTGCAACCCTATTCTTTTAGAGCATTACTTCAATAATTACATGGAAATGAGTTCTCCGTGATTACTAAATTCTATTGTGAATGCGAGGAGGGGGTTGAGAGGGACGCGAGCGGCGAGACACCATTAGTCCTCATGTGTTCGACTAGCGATCAGGAAGGGAAGACGCTTGGAGGTGGTGTGACTGAAGAGTTTCCAACATTAATTACGTTACAACTCCACCAATAGTCACCAATTATCTCCCCACGTGTTCTACAGTGCCCTACAAGTTAATAACGCATGAACAATTGAAGTCACGGCCCGTAATTACGCGTACACAGCAGTGGACGCCTGGGACTGGCAGACACGGTTTCGGCAGACCTTAGTATTTGATACGCTCATGTTAAGTATACCATTCTCGTTTGATGCATCATCCTAGATTGTATATTTGTGGGTAGTCTGTCGTAACGAAGCAAGATCAACAAAAATACAACGTTAGTTGATTTTCTTCATTTATTTCAATTTCAATGAATACTTGAAATAATTTATAGCCTAATACAATGCTACTTAATTTTCCCTGATTGCAGCGTGTAAACGAGGAGTTAACAAGTTGTCTCTCATCACTCACGATAATTTCCACGGGTTCTTTCCTTATTGGGATCATGTGGTCACGAGGACGAGTAACGAAACGAAATTACAGAAGTCGTCTTACAGCTAAGACACCCTCTTTCGTATAACTTTAGCTAAGATTATTAATAGTTTCTATATAAATTCACATATAGGAATTTTACAGTGAATAGTTTAATACCAGAATTTATGGCTTAGTGTTTAATGTGTTTTGCTCTTATTATTGCTCAATATTGCATAACCTTTTAATATGTTCTTTATTTGAGATATCATATCTTTGAATCTATATTAGTTTAGATTTGCTATGTTACTAACTCAACAATGAACTAGTGACGAACCACACTGGTTCCTAGATATATATGAACTTCTAGAAATACCCCCCCCCCCATGTTGATATTTGAGGCTTTGACTTTAATTAATTAATAATACTGTCTATTCATTATTTTCAAGTGATTTGTTAAGTTAATTATCGTACATAGGCACTGGTTCTATAGTGTCAATCAAATAATCACTTTTGTTTGTTTTCCCTCTTTTCTCAAGTGGGTGGTCCTTCGATTTATGTCAATCATAATAATCAAATAATTTCAATATATGAGTTAAAGCCCCAGATACCCAACATGAACTGCGACTCCTCAGTGATGTAGAGGCACATGGTAAGCCTGCCACTACAGTGGCAGCCAAGAGGTTTACAGCGCTAAGCCGTATCTTGCACCTTAGGTGAGGGTGTGTAAACCTTTTATGAAGCACAAGTTTACAGCCATCTTGAGCCTCAGGCACAAAGGTGGCACCAGCTTCCTCCAGTCAATAACACAATGGTAACTTATTATCAAGTGTAATTGGATCCGAATGGAAACTAATAATGGGTTAATACAATATTCGTTTATGGGGCGGCTTCAGGTAAGGTAATGTAGAGCAACAACAGTACTGTTTCCTAATGAACACGCGTATCACGTTTAAAACATGAGACGGCATGGTGTGTGTGTGAAAGAGAGAGCGAGAGAGAGAGAGAGAGAGAGAGAGAGAGAGAGAGAGAGAGAGAGAGAGAGAGAGAGAGAGAGAGAGAGAGAGAGAGAGAGAGAGAGAGAGAAAGGTCACTACTACCAGCTGGTCCTGGTAGTAGATGACCTTACCTGCTGGCGCTGGAAGTAGATGACCTTACCTGCTGGCGCTGGAAGTAGATAACCTTACCTGCTGGCGCTGGAAGTAGATGACCTTGGACTTCTTGAGGTTGGAGACAGCTTCGGTAACCCGCTTGAGTTCCTTGTGCCAAGTGTCCTTGATGACCTTCCTGGACCTCTCGTGCTCGTTCCTGCGCGTGGTGAGTGGCTGTCGGTGAGGAGACTGTGTGAGTGGCTGTCGGTGAGGAGACTGTGTGAGTGGCTGTCGGTAAGGAGAGTGTGAGGGACTGTCGGTGAGGAGAGAGTGTGAGGGGCTGTCGGTGAGGAGAGAGTGTAAGGGGCTGTCGGTGAGGAGAGAGTGTGAGGGGCTGTCGGTGAGAAGAGAGTGTGAGGGGCTGTCGGTGAGGAGAGAGTGTGAGGGGCTGTTGTGGGAAATTTTTACCCATTATATCAATATTATCATCTAAGAAATGTATAATTTCTATATCATATCTATATCATATCTAAATCGTATCAAAATCATATCAAATCATATCAAAATCATATTAGAATCATTATAGATTCATTACACAGCTTGATCCTAGATGACAATGCCACTATGATCACATACGCCATAGGGGCCCCATAAATGCCTACGTGACTTTGTGCATGATCTCTCAAGGATCCAGAAGCATCTAGAAGGATTTCTTAATTAAAAAACTATTGGAACATTAATCGCTTCCGGTAGAGATTAAAAATCGAATCCTTAATAAGAATCAGTGGTACTATCAAGTACTACTTATAATCTTTAAATCCTATATCTAATTATATTATAATCACATCTTATCTCAATCATAAGTCTAGACTGTAAAAATAATCAATCAATATTCATAGAAGGCTACCGTGCTCAGGGAGCATGGGGGGGGGGCGATGGCTGGGAGAGAAGTGCTCAACACACCCCGTGGCACTACGCGTTTGTTGACAACACAGTGAACAAGTGTGACGGATCCTTAGCGAACATTATTTGGCTTAGGACACCTTATCTAGTTATCTTTATCACCAGTGAATACTCTCTAGAACTGGGGGAGTACCTGGACAATATTTACAAGGAAAATCCCTAGAACATTTTTATCTATAGGTGTAGAGTGGAGCACACAGTGACTTGTCTCCACCTTCACCACTATCATTCTTCTGCAACACAGTTAAAGAAAAATCCACTTAGCAATGCTACAACAACAATCTACAGCAAAGCTGTTATATCAAATATCATGCCTATACTCATGACTAGAGAGTTAATCAGTCTGGCACACTTGTCAGACAGGCACCCGGCTTCAGATAAGTATATTGAAGGTTATTACAGTAGCGTATTAGTTGGCCAATTGTATGTTTGTATAACTTTAATATTCTATAAGTCTGTCTGTCGGTTATAAAGCGAGACAACGCCTCATATCTCAGTAAGTTTATTAAAATTGTAGTGTAGCTGTGAATCTTTATCCAAGCATTAGACCTCATGAGTGTCCATTATGTCAGAAAAGATTCAGCTGCAATAAGTAAATAAAACCTCATGAGAGTCCATGGTGTGGGAATGGATTCAATCAAGCTGACTGTACCTAATTAAATAAATTTAATATAAATACATTGCATATATACTTGAATATAAAAAATTAAGTTATCAACTGCTTGCTTAGTTATTTTTTAAGTTATCATATAAGTTCATTTAATTGAATATAATTTAGTACTTAGTTAACAGTACTTAGACTACATTTAAAGTCATTTATTATACTTTACAATTTAAATTGTTGTTTATAGTATAAGAACATATTGGCTGTTAATAGTTATGGTGCTAGGCTAGACTATGTATATGTTTAAATCTCTGATTTAAACAGAGCCAGTGTTCAGCATAGAACTGAATTTATTAAATCTTATCCTTGTATAAAATACAAGCTCATGTGAGAATCCCTGTCTACAGGTGGACTGGAACTTCTATCAACTAATTCATTCACCCCACCTGTCCCTTACAGCCCACAATCTGTCATAAGGAAAAGAGGAGCTAGGATTTACAACCCTAGCTAGAGATTTTAGTTGAATTCAATTGCAGACAGTAATTTTTAATTTAGTTCAGCACAAGTCCCTGGTAGTCTCCTCTAATATCAATCCCAGCAGGTTTATCCCATAGCTGTTGATGAGGAGAGTGTGATGGGCTGTCGGTGAGGAGAGAGTGTGAGGGGCTGTCGGTGAGGAGAGAGTGTGAGGGGCTGTCGGTGAGGAGAGTGTGAGGGGCTGTCGGTGAGGAGAGAGTGTGAGGGGCTGTCGGTGAGGAGAGAGTGTGAGGGGCTGTCGATGAGGAGAGAGTGTGAGGGGCTGTCGGTGAGGAGAGAGTGTGAGGGGCTGTCGGTGAGGAGAGAGTGTGAGGGGCTGTCGGTGAGGAGAGTGTGAGGGGCTGTCGGTGAGGAGAGAGTGTGAGGTCTGTCGGTGAGGAGAGTGTGAGGGGCTGTCGGTGAGGAGAGAGTGTGAGGGGCTGTCGGTGAGGAGAGAGTGTGAGGGGCTGTCGCTGAGGTGAGAGTGTGAAGGGCAGCACAAGGAGGGGGGGCAACTATCAGGGGAAACAGCCAAGCCATTACGACTATATAGCACTGGGAAGAGGTCAGGATAACGGTTTTGGATGGGACGGGTTGGGGGGGAGGGGGAGGAACGGAATGGTGGCCAACCACTTGGACGGTCGGGGATTAAACGCCGACCTGCATGAAGCGAGGCCGTCGCTCTACCGTCCAGCCCAAGTGGTCGGGCGAGGAGGAAAGACACACAGACTTAGTCACATATGTATCATGTCACCTCTCAACATGTAGTTATATTACCGACATCACAACCCATTTGTAATTGAATTACAGTCTTTGTTTACAAGAGAGAGAGATGGAAGGAGGCTAATAGACAAATATTAAGTCAGGAACGTTAGGAAATACTACACAATACACAGGCACATTCTAAAATACTTTTTCCCTACAGAAAAAAACAAATTTAACTTCTTAAGTATTGGACATCAACCTTCAGGAGAAAGTACACGCACAGACGACGATAAGAAATGGTTTAAGTGGTAGAGTAGGAGTCGCTATGGAGCAGTGAGGGTGACAGCTCCTCACACCTCCCTCAACACGGCCCGCGCTGCCAGTTATATGAGTCCATGTTAACACCCGCACGCTCCCCAACCTTCATAGTCAGTATGGCAATATATTGCACTTTCTCCACACTCATTTTATATACATATATATATATATATATATATATATATATATATATATATATATATATATATATATATATATTTATATATATATATATATATATATATATATATATATATATATATATATATATATATATATAATATATTTTGGTAGCAGTCTTTCCTGTAGACATATATTATTAAATATGACCGAAAAAGTAAGATTAATAATTCTAACACGAATTTTCTCAATCTTTCGTACATTTCTTTTCACTGTTGGAGGTAAATCAAAAATCAATTCTCCAAAATTCATTTTTATTTCTAGTCTGACGCGACACGAGCGCGTTTCGTAAAACTTATTACATTTTCAAAGACTTTAGTTTACAAATACACAACTGAATAGAACTTACGCATCTCCGATTTTATATCTACATTTGAGTGAGGTGGATGGGGTGAGGTGGCATTAATAGGGTATTAATTTCATCAACACAAGACAGAACAAGAGGTGGCATTAATAGGGTATTAATTTCATCAACACAAGACAGAACACGAAACAATGGGTATTGAATAGAAGTGTTTGTAGAAAGCCTATTGGTCCATATTTCTTAATGCTTCTATATTGGAGCGGAGTCTTGAGGTGGGTAGAATATAGTTGTGCATTAATTGGCTGTTGATTGCTGGTGTTGACTTCTTGATGTGTAGTGCCTCGCAAACGTCAAGCCGCCTGCTATCGCTGTATCTATCGATGATTTCTGTGTTGTTTACTAGGATTTCTCTGGCGATGGTTTGGTTGTGGGAAGAGATTATATGTTCCTTAATGGAGCCCTGTTGCTTATGCATCGTTAAACGCCTAGAAAGAGATGTTGTTGTCTTGCCTATATACTGGGTTTTTTGGAGCTTACAGTCCCCAAGAGGGCATTTGAAGGCATAGACGACGTTAGTCTCTTTTAAAGCGTTCTGTTTTGTGTCTGGAGAGTTTCTCATGAGTAGGCTGGCCGTTTTTCTGTTTTTATAGTAAATCGTCTGTTGTATCCTCTGATTTTTGTCTGTAGGGATAACGTTTCTATTAACAATATCTTTCAGGACCCTTTCCTCCGTTTTATGAGCTGTGGAAAAGAAGTTCCTGTAAAATAGTCTAATAGGGGGTATAGGTGTTGTGTTAGTTGTCTCTTCAGAGGTTGCATGGCGTTTCACTTTCCTTCTTATGATGTCTTCGACGAAACCATTGGAGAAGCCGTTGTTAACTAGGACCTGCCTTACCCTACAGAGTTCTTCGTTGACTTGCTTCCATTCTGAGCTGTGGCTGAGAGCACGGTCGACATATGCGTTAACAACACTCCTCTTGTACCTGTCTGGGCAGTCGCTGTTGGCATTTAGGCACATTCCTATGTTCGTTTCCTTAGTGTAGACTGCAGTGTGGAAACCTCCGCTCTTTTCCATGACTGTTACATCTAGAAAGGGCAGCTTCCCATCTTTTTCCATCTCGTAAGTGAAACGCAGCACGGAACTCTGCTCAAATGCCTCCTTCAGCTCCTGCAGATGTCTGACATCAGGTACCTGTGTAAAAATGTCGTCAACATACCTGCAGTATATGGCCGGTTTCAAGTTCATGTCGACTAAGACTTTTTGCTCGATGGTACCCATGTAGAAGTTTGCAAACAGGACACCTAGGGGAGAACCCATGGCGACCCCATCTACTTGCTTATACATGTGTTCATCCGGGCTCAAGAAGGGTGCCTCTTTAGTACAAGCTTGGAGTAGTTTCCTCAGAATATTTTCTGGTATGTCAAGAGGATGCGTATGGAAATGTCAAGACACACAAGCCTGGAAACCCACTTCGGCCAATCATTAGCCAGATACCCACACCCACGTACAGACTGGCGAAGCGACTCAACGGCCTGCTGACTCCTTATGTTCCCTGCGCCTTCAGCCTGAAGTCTCGAAAAGAATTTGTTGACTTACTGCGGGGCACACGGGCCACAGGGATAAGAGCCTCGTTGGACGTAGAATCGCTGTTTTTCAACGTACCTGTGGACGAGACAATCGGGATGATAGCCGACAGAGTGTATCGTGATCCAGCCTGTACTCCTCTTGACATACCAGAAAATATTCTGAGGAAACTACTCCAAGCTTGTACTAAAGAGGCACCCTTCTTGAGCCCGGATGGGCACATGTATAAGCAAGTGGATGGGGTCGCCATGGGTTCTCCCCTAGGTGTCCTGTTTGCAAACTTCTACATGGGTACCATCGAGCAAAAAGTCTTAGTCGACATGAACTTCAAACCGGCCATATACTGCAGGTATGTTGACGACATTTTTACACAGGTACCTGATGTCAGACATCTGCAGGAGCTGAAGGAGGCATTTGAGCAGAGTTCCGTGCTGCGTTTCACTTACGAGATGGAAAAAGATGGGAAGCTGCCCTTTCTAGATGTAACAGTCATGGAAAAGAGCGGAGGTTTCCACACTGCAGTCTACACTAAGGAAACGAACATAGGAATGTGCCTAAATGCCAACAGCGACTGCCCAGACAGGTACAAGAGGAGTGTTGTTAACGCATATGTCGACCGTGCTCTCAGCCACAGCTCAGAATGGAAGCAAGTCGACGAAGAACTCTGTAGGGTAAGGCAGGTCCTAGTCAACAACGGCTTCTCCAATGGTTTCGTCGAAGACATCATAAGAAGGAAAGTGAAACGCCATGCAACCTCTGAAGAGACAACTAACACAACACCTATACCCCCTATTAGACTATTTTACAGGAACATCTTTTCCACAGCTCATAAAACGGAGGAAAGGGTCCTGAAAGATATTGTTAATAGAAACGTTATCCCTACAGACAAAAATCAGAGGATACAACTGACGATTTACTATAAAACCAGAAAAACGGCCAGCCTACTCATGAGAAACTCTCCAGACACAAAACAGAACGCTTTAAAAGAGACTAACGTCGTCTATGCCTTCAAATGCCCTCTTGGGGACTGTAAGCTCCAAAAAACCCAGTATATAGGCAAGACAACAACATCTCTTTCTAGGCGTTTAACGATGCATAAGCAACAGGGCTCCATTAAGGAACATATAATCTCTTCCCACAACCAAACCATCGCCAGAGAAATCCTAGTAAACAACACAGAAATCATCGATAGATACAGCGATAGCAGGCGGCTTGACGTTTGCGAGGCACTACACATCAAGAAGTCAACACCAGCAATCAACAGCCAATTAATGCTGTGTTGTGTGTGTGTGTGTGTGTGTGTGTGTGTGTGTGTGTGTGTGTGTGTATGTGTGTGTGTGTGTATGTGTGAGTGAGTGAATGAGTGACAGTAACTTGCATGAACCACAAGCCAATTATATCATAAAGGCTTGAACCTCCCGTGAAAGGTTCAAGCCTTAGACTGACAGTGGTAATGAACACACTGACCAGTCCAGTTCTCTGACCATATGGCCACCCGACTGTTAAAAGTCACTGGTAGCCAAAATTGCTGTTGGGTCATTGGAGGGAAATAGCTTCAGCTAGCAATGACTTAAATGTCGGGTGGCCATATGGTCAGAGTATTGGACTGGTCAAGGTGTTCATTACCACTGTCAGTCCAAGGCTTGTACCGTTCACGGGAGGAGCTCTTTATGATATACATATATGTATGTATGTATACTTAGTTCGTTGGAGCTGACAGTCCACAAGTAGTCATGTGAAGACATAGACGACGTTATGTGTGAACACAGTGCAGTTCTTGAACACAGTCCAATCCAAGTGGTTGGACTGTGTTCAAGAAGACTGGAACCATCCTACCAAAACGAATTGAATATGGCTGCCACAACAAAGCAATTGTGTATCCTTTTGTTATTTTCTACTAATTAATTTATACATAACGTTCTAGGGTCATTTAGAGGAGCGTTAATTGCCGTACAGTAAGGACCCGCCTCCCAGGGCCCTGTGAGCACCCTCACCTTCCTCCTCCATCAACATGCACGGAAATTGTCCGGCCTTATTTTAGGGGTAAAAAATGGCTGATTCGACGGCGGGAAATACTGCATATACATCCTATGGAAGGGGTAACTCCACCCGTCGCTGCTCCGCTCTGTCTTCCATCTATCTATCCATCCGTCAATCAATCGATCTATCCATATATCAATCCATCAATCAATATATCCATCCATCCGCCTAACCATCTAGTTATTTATCCATCTATCTTCCCCTCTCCCCTCATCTAACATCTTCAGTACACACCATCTTCACCGTATATACTATCTTCATCACCATGACCACAGGATGGTTAGTCATACAGGGCCGTGTGATCAGAAATTTTGGGGCATTTTAAGGATATCCTCAAGTACCCGAGAGTGACTAAAGTAATTGCAAAGCTTCAGGTACCTCATGCCAACGTGTCTGAATGGTCTAATAACTGGGCATTCGGTGATGTAGTGTGGGAGATCATGCCGCAATTCCTGCTCACAGAGTTTGCACCTAATGTGCTCAGGAATCGGAGATCCGTCACCAGCAGCCACCTGCCACAGGTAACGGTAACCCAACCTGATCCTTGCAACCACTGTGTCGCACAGTCTGGTCGACGTTTTGTGCTGCCCATAAATATAGGTTTCAGATCTGAACAAATCATAGCTGTTTATACTGGATGCTTTCAGTTCATTGGGGCCAGTAATTTCTCTCCTGTCAGACCTGAGTGTTTGGACCAATACAGTTTTGACAGGAGAGATGGGGATACCAAGATCTAATTCAACTTCATCTTTGTTACACGCTAATTTGTCGGCAATGTTTGTCTCATTATGATGGGTTATATTATGTGTGAGGGTATCCATATAAAATCAGCCCTACAAGAGAGATTATAAATAATTTATTCTGTGTACCGATCCGGTCATTTATAATTGGTAGTATGAGGTTATATTGTGTGTGATGGTATCGATCGATCGATACTGTCGATCTTCCAGAAGTTTGTGCTGTCGATCTTCCAGAAGTTTGTGCTGTCGATATTCCAGAAGTTTTTGATTGCTTGAAGAGCAGACATTGAATCACAAAATATTCCTCTTCCAATGCCTTTTAATGTACTGGTAGCTAGTTGTAGTGCCGCTAGTCCTGCTCGTGTGGAGGTCAGCCAGTTGTTTAACCTGACACTGACAGTCTGTGTGTAAATATTATTTCTATAAAACCTACATGCTGCTGCAGTCCGTCCAGTAGAAGATTGGACTGAGCCGTCGGTGTAGACACAGTGCTCGTGAGATCTTAAATTCTCGATGGAGGAGGCAATTGTTTCAAGTCTGACAGCTTGGTGAGAATGAGGAAGCACTTGTCAGAAGAAGTGATAAATCGTGGATATACGTCGTCTTGAAAAAGGATGAATGTATAGCGAAAATAAACCTCATCCTCTCTGATGAGGATGAGGTGTGACCTCACTGGAAACACTGCCGCCGAACTTGAACAAAAAGGATAAATACATTGATTGAAACTGTCAATGCCAAACTGTTTGGACCTCACCTGCCGAAAGCTACTGGAGAGTACAAACCTGGATATGCACATGGGACTGTCGAGGCCCACACACCTGGAAACCCACTTCGACCCATCACCTACACCCAATTACAGACTGGCTAAGGTGGTGTTCGTCATGTATTTTTCAGGGATAATGTTCTGCAGGCCCTATGGCTTAGCACTGTGGAGTGCAATAAATCCCATTTGGTTGGGATTTATTTATCTAAGCGTTAGCAACAAGACACCTGTTGTTGTTCTTCAGCTGTATCTTGCTCTGGTTAAGTTCCATTTAGATAACGTTGTTCAATTTTGGTCGCCGCGCTATAGCATTGGATATAAATACACTTGAACGTGTCCAGCGCAGGATGACAAGGTTAATCCCCCAAATTAGAAACCTGTCACATGAAAAAGGATTAACAAAGCTTAAATTGCCTTCACTGGAAAGGCGAAGAGTTTTGGGGTGACATAACAGAGGTTTACAAGTGGATGAATAGGCATAACAAAAGGAATATTAATTGAGTATTAAAAGTATCAACACAAGACAGAACACGAAACAATGGGTATAAATTGGATAAGTTTAGATTTAGGAAAAACCTGGGTAAATACTTCTTCGGTAACAGGGTTGTTGATTTGTAGAGCAATTACCGCGTAGCGTGGTGGAGGTGGTGTACCTCGATTGTTTCAAACGTGGGTTGGACATGTACATGAGTGGGATTGGGTGGTTATAAATAGGAGCTGCCTCGTATGGGCCAATAGAGCTTCTGCAGTTACCTTTGTTCTTATGTTCTGTGTTAGATAATGTTCCAGTGGTTTGTCGGGCTGTCGGGCTTCACAGTGCTGACATTTCCTCTCATCTTCCGGAACCTGTAAGCCTATTTCCCATGCACATGGGTATCCAAGCCTGATGTGATGTAAGTGTACTTCTGTTCCACTGCTCCCTTTCATCAAACTAAGTGGTTCATAGTTGGTGGAATTCGTGTACCAACCTGCAGATCCTGATGTTGCAACTGCTGTGTTGTGGTCACTGTACATCTTCTGCATTGTTCTATCTTTGCCATATCTGTGCTAGGCTCTGTGGTACGTAAATATATACATTTCTTCTCTTAGTTGCAAGTTTTGCAGCTTAGTTTGCAATGCCATTCCCTAGTATTCCTCCATGATTTGGCACCCAGTTGATAAATATCCAACGACCTTGAGTTTCGAGTTTTTGCATTAATGCTATGACAGTTTTAATCAGATTGTTGTCTCGCGTTCTTGTTCTCGTTCTTGCAAGTGATCTTGTTGCAAGGGTTCCATCGCAGTTCTCGGATCTGTATGATAACATGTTGTCGGTGTTCAGCAAGAGCGTGTAACAGAGCCTTGTGAAAGGCAAGCATCTACTTCAAGTTGACCACCTGTCTGAGAGTCCCAAACTACAGAATTTCCTGCCTTACCTGCAGCTTCGGGTTCTTGTCTCTGCTGGTCTGCTGATCCATCTGTGAAGCTGTCAGATACCATGTTTGCTTCTATATTCATCTGTGCAATGCTGCACAGCAGAAGGGGATTAGTCTGATTCTGTTTTCCTTCAAGAACCATAACCTTAAAGTCTGCTGGCGGAGATTCCCAAGGGGCTTGCATAACAAAGTCTGCATGTATTTCGTCGACACCCTTCTCAGTGACTGTGTTTGTTATATCGAATGTATTGATGGTGTTTATCGCACAATGGGTCCACCTGTTGCTATTGGAGGCTCTTCTGTCCAGAGTTAGTGCTCCAGTGATTATATCTTTAAGTGAACTGTTTTGTGTCTAGCCAAGATGCTGCCGCCCACTTGGGTGGGTGTGGAGCACATGACTGTAAAGCTGCCGCCCAGTTGGGTGGGTGTGGAGCACATGACTGTAAAGCTGCCCCCCAGTTGGGTGGGTGTGGAGCAATGACTGTAAAACTGCCACCCAGTTGGGTGGGTGTGGAGCATATGACTGTAAAGCTGCCGCCCAGTTGGGTGGGTGTGGAGCAATGACTGTAAAGCTGCCGCCCAGTTGGGTGGGTGTGGAGCACATGACTGTAAAGCTGCCGCCCAGTTGGGTGGGTGTGGAGCAATGACTGTAAAGCTGCCGCCCAGTTGGGTGGGTGTGGAGCACATGACTGTAAAGCTGCCGCCCAGTTGGGTGGGTGTCGAGCACATGACTGTAAAGCTGCCGCCCAGTTGGGTGGGTGTGGAGCACATGACTGTAAAGCTGCCGCCCAGTTTGGTGGGTGTGGAGCACATGACTGTAAAGCTGCCGCCCAGTTGGGAGGGTGTGGAGCACATGACTGTAAAGCTGCCTCCCAGTTGGGTGGGTGTGGAGCACATGACTGTAAAGCTGCCGTCCAGTTGGGAGGGTGTGGAGCACATGACTGTAAAGCTGCCTCCCAGTTGGGTGGGTGTGGAGCACATGACTGTAAAGCTGCCTCCCAGTTGGGTGGGTGTGGAGCACATGACTGTAAAGCTGCCGTCCAGTTGGGTGGGTGTGGAGCACATGACTGTAAAGCTGCCGCCCAGTTGGGTGGGTGTGGAGCACATGACTGTAAAGCTGCCGCCCAGTTGGGTGGGTGTGGAGCACATGACTGTAAAGCTGCCTCCCAGTTGGGTGGGTGTGGAGCAAGACTAATAAGTGTGTAACTCATCATAGATGTAAAGTGCCTTGTATAGTGACTGTTGTGAGCCTCTTGTTGAATCACTTGATGCAAAATTATTATTAATATGCATATGTATGTGTATGTAACATTAACAATTGTGTAACTAGCTTCACAAGATTGTCACTTGTTTAGCTAAACGAACTATGGGGTTCAGTTCCTGAACCCTTATGTGCCTCTGTAACCCTTTCCACCACCGCCCAGGGGATGGGTATGGGGTGCATAATAAAGAATAGAATCAAGGTCTTGGTCAGCAGACAAGCGACCAGCTCTTTTATCTGGTCTTAAGCTTAGTGTTGTAGTCCACCTGGGAGCCCGAGTTATGACTGGCTCTGACCGTTCTGAATAACCTCCAGAGGGGAGATGGGGGAGAGATAGGGAGATGGGGGAGAGATAGGGAGATGGGGGAGAGATAGGGAGATGGGGGAGAGATAGGGAGATGGGGGCGGGGGAGAGAATATAAAGAGATGAGAGCTATTGAACTATCAACATAAGTAACTTAATGTAATAATCTCCGTCGAGGTCTGATAAAGACCTTTTGTTCCCTCCAAGGGGAGCCGGTCGGCCGAGCGGACAGCACGCTGGACTTGTGATCCTGTGGTCCTGGGTTAGATCCCAGGCGCCGGCGAGAAACAATGGGCAGATTTCTTTCACCCTATGCCCCTGTTACCTAGCAGTAAAATAGGTACCTGGGTGTTAGTCAGCTGTCACAGGCTGCTCCCTGGGGGTGGAGGCCTGGTCGAGGACCGGGCCGCGGGGACACTATAAAGCCCCGAAATCATCTCAAGATAACCTCCCTCCGTAATCCTTTTTGCGCTACCGCTCACAGGAGCGGTAGCGCAAAATAAGTATAGGGTGCATAATAAACATATGGGGTGCATAATAGTAGTGCAAAATAGTATGGGGTGCATAATAAACTAGCAGCGACAATCAGGAGGAGGAGAGGGAGAAGGGGGGTGGGGGTATGACCCAGGCAGAACAATTGTTTATTATATACAATAATATATTTGTTTTAAATATGTTTCTATTGCACAACACCTCCGTAAAGAGACCAATATCCTGTGATGTATTGCTACAATATATCTTATTGTATTCCTCTGGCAAAAGACAGATGGGAAACACGCACAATCGGACACGCGATTCATTCCGAACAGTGTTCGATATATCACGCTGGAGCCGCCATAAAAGCCACACAAATATATCATTTAAACTCGACATAACAATTTAAATTAAAATAAAAGTATGAAATTATAAAAGATTGCTTTTAATATTCTTTACGAATATTGTAACTTTAAACATTCACTGTTATAAATAAGTATATGATATCTTGTTTTAATTACAATATCTAATAAGTATACTTATCCACCATTGTATAGCATTATATAATATGTTCAACATTACATATAAATGCCTGATATATATAATGATATATTTCAGTAAATTTTTTTAATGACAAAAAAAAAGATTTAAAAAATCTATAACAATAATCACAATGAAACAATTACTTGGACCTAGGCAGTAACTCGAACCTGCACCATCAGTACGGCCAAGCCGAGGGAGCCGGTCGGCCGAGCGGACAGCACGCTGCACTTGTGATCCTGTGGTCCCGGGGTCGATCCCGGGCGCCGGCGAGAAACAATGGGCAGAGTTTCTTTCACCCTATGTCCCTGTTACCTAGCAGTAAAATAGGTACCTGGGTGTTAGTCAGCTGTCACGGGCTGCTTCCTGGGGGTGGAGGCCTGGTCGAGGACCGGGCCGCGGGGACACTAAAGCCCCGAAATCATCTCAAGATAACCTCAAGATAACGAAACACACACCTTACACCACTGGCCCAGTTACACCACTTAGGCTAGTCCCAGAACTATGAGGCATGAGTTACGAGGAAAGGCCGCGTGAAATGCAGCACACACACACACACACACACACACACACACACACACACACACACACACACACACACACACACACACACACACACACACACACACACACACACACACACCAGAGGTCACAAACACACCATATCAACAACATATCACTGGTAATTACGCCTGTGTTGCACAAAGCCACAAAAGGTCCCGCCCTTGTTAACGAACATACCATAGAGCCCCTTGTAACAGCCAATTAGAGCCAAGTTCCCAGCGAGGCTGAACCACAGCGCCGCCCTCACCCGTCCCGCAGTTCAAATGGGTAATGGGCAAACACAATGGTAATATGAACAAGTTTTTAAATTGTCATAACCCATAACAATAGGGCTCAGTGAGACAGAGAAGGCTAGGATAGGCAACAGGGATATGGGTAAGTGGAATAGGCTGCCAATTGAAATTGAGAAACAGTTTAACAGGTATGTAGTTACCTACCAGGAGCCTATTATATCAGGTACCTATTATATCAAAAAACCTATTAATTGGATAAGTATCAGTTTTCCAAGCTTAATACTTGCTTTCTAATATTTATATAGATATATATATTTTCATATATATTTTCTGTACATATATTTATATTTTCATATATTTTCTGTACATGGATATGACGTAACGCAAAGATCATAGCATTAATTAAATCATGGTGTGGATTCTTAGAGTAATTACCCAACCACTTGCTAAACCTGTACATCTTTCCTTAATTATTGCGGCTTTATTTGTATTTATGACTTTGTAGATAAACAGCATCAAAAACAGCCTTTTATAACTAACAAGTAAAAAGATGGAAATGTTTGGTAACAGCTGGATGTGGGAGACTGGCCTTGATGACTCAATGATCCACGAGGTGTGCGTAGTGCATGAGTATCCTCACTAGTGATGCTGAGTGTCGTCCCCCCCCCCCCCCCCCCCCCACACACACACACTAAAACACACTGCTCTCTCACTCTCTCACTTTCCCACAAAATATGTTTTGCCTGGAACTACCGTGTTCTGGGAATGGATAATTAAGGAGAGTGTTTACCAGCACATGATTGGCCAGCGGGGGAGCCTGTAGAGAGGTGTAAACCAGTCTCCCATGGCCACCTTCACTACGTCATCATTTATAATTATCTCAAAATGAAGACAAAATTAACCTCACTTGAAATAGGTTACGAGAGCTGCTCACAGTAATAACCAGGTAGAGTATATATGGGATATTGTTAACCACTGTGCAAGGTCTTCTCACAGTACATACACCATGAACACCTTCACGTCTTAATCCCAAGTGGACACTGAACTCTGGCCTAAAGCATACCACTGGCACCACCACCACACTTACAACCACAACTCTTGCCACAGCCACCAGCATCAACCACCACCACAACCACCCCCGCTAACACCCAAGCCACAACAATTTCATTACATATCATCGCTGGTCCTCCACGAACAAATGGGACAAATAAATGGCAAGGCTCCACCATCTGTTTCCTGAAGCCATTTGTCTTGGAGAAAAATAACACAAGAAAATATAAAATAATAAAGCCTTGCAGTTGTCTACCTACACCGTGTTCTTGCTAGAATGTAAGTCAAGTTCTTGACAGCCAGTGCTAGTGGTGCCCACGAGACCTTGTAAGTCCTGGTGGTGACTTACACAGTAATAGTGGTGCCCACGAGACCCTGTAAGTCCTGGGGGTGACTTACACAGTAATAGTGGTACCCACGAGACCCTGTAAGTCCTGGTGGTGACTTACACAGTAATAGTGGTGCCCACGAGACCCTGTAAGTCCTGGGGGTGACTTACACAGTAATTGTGGTGCCCACGGGACCCCTGTAAGTCCTGGTGGTGACTTACACAGTAATAGTGATACCCACGAGACCCTGTAAGTCCTGGTGGTGACTTACACAGTAATAGTGGTACCCACGAGACCCTGTAAGTCCTGGGGGTGACTTACACAGTAATTGTGGTGCCCACGGGACCCCTGTAAGTCCTGGTGGTGACTTACACAGTAATAGTGGTACCCACGAGACCCTGTAAGTCCTGGGGGTGACTTACACAGTAATAGTGGTACCCACGAGACCCTGTAAGTCCTGGGGGTGACTTACACAGTAATTGTGGTGCCCACGGGACCCTGTAAGTCCTGGTGGTGACTTACACAGTAATTGTGGTGCCCACGGGACCCCTGTAAGTCCTGGGGGTGACTTACATAGTAATAGTGGTGCCCACGGGACCTCTGTAAGTCCTGGTGGTGACTTACACAGTAATAGTGGTGCCCACGAGACCCTGTAAGTCCTGGGGGTGACTTACACAGTAATAGTGGTGCCCACGGGACCCTGTAAGTCCTGGTGGTGACTTACACAGTAATAGTGGTGCCCACGGGACCCTGTAAGTCCTGGTGGTGACTTACACAGTAATAGTGGTGCCCACGGGACCCTGTAAGTCCTGGTGGTGACTTACACAGTAATAGTGGTGCCCACGGGACCCTGTAAGTCCTGGTGGTGACTTACACAGTAATAGTGGTGCCCACGGGACCCTGTAAGTCCTGGGGGTGACTTACACAGTAATAGTGGTGCCCACGGGACCCTGTAAGTCCTGGGGGTGACTTACACAGTAATAGTGGTGCCCACGGGACCCTGTAAGTCCTGGGGGTGACTTACACAGTAATAGTGGTGCCCACGAGACCCTGTAAGTCCTGGGGGTGACTTACACAGTAATGGTGACTTTACTGTAAGTCACGTGAGAACACACATACACAACATGTTTATTAGAATAACACTGACCTAGCATGCCGTTGGCCCTTGGTGGTGGTCAGCATGCACCTACCACCACACACACCTGCCACTACTACCACACACACCTGCCACTACCACCACACACACCTGCCACTACCACCACACACACCTGCCACTACCACCACACACACCTGCCACTACCACCACACACACCAGCAACTACCACCACACACACCTGCCACTACCACCACACACACCAGCAACTACCACCACACACACCAGCAACTACCACCACACACACCTGCCACTACCACCACACCTGCCACTACCACCACACCTGCAACTACCACCACAACCACCACTATGGACTACAACCCCACAACACCAACGTCTCCCCTAAGCCAACCCTCCCTTCCCTCTCCCTAACTCCAATTCCCCACAGCGTTCACTCCCCGCAGCGTTCACTCCCCACAGCGTTCACTCCCCTCAGCGTTCACTCCCCTCAGCGTTCACTCTCCTCAGCGTTCACTCCCCGCAGCGTTCACTCCCCTCAGCGTTCACTCTCCTCAGCGTTCACTCCCCACAGCGTTCACTCCCCTCAGCGTTCACTCTCCTCAGCGTTCACTCCCCGCAGCGTTCACTCCCCTCAGCGTTCACTCTCCTCAGCGTTCACTTCCCTTAGCGTTCACTCCCCACAGCGTTCACTCCCCACAGCGTTCACTCCCCTCAGCGTTCACTCCCCTCAGCGTTCACTCTCCTCAGCGTTCACTCCCCGCAGCGTTCACTCCCCACAGCGTTCACTCCCCACAGCGTTCACTCCCCACAGCGTTCACTCCCCTCAGCGTTCACTCCCCGCAGCGTTCACTCCCCCCACAGCGTTCACTCCCCACAGCGTTCACTACCCGCAGCGTTCACTCCCTCCGGAGTTATGAGAACGCTGTACCAAGTAGTGGTGTTGGTAACGCTGCGTGTGTATTGCTATACAGCAATACACACGTATGTATATGTATTATATTATATATGTATTATATATGTATTATATATGTATTATATTATATATGTATATATGTATTATATGTATTATATTATATAATATGTATTATTGCTGAAGCATAGTGATGTATTTTATATTTATGAATTATTATATTAGTAAATGTTTAACTATAATTATACAGTATTGTTATTAGTAGTATTGTATACGTAACATTAAATGGAGATAAACCTTAGGTAATTGTGGTTGTATTCGTATTAAGAAGAGCCCCGAGCCAGCCCATCTCTGCCTCACTCGTCTCATTAGGTCAATTCTCTTCTTTGTGACCCATTTTCTGTGACAATATTTTACCAAAATCGTATCAGTCGAGGCATGAATGATGGCTAATGGAGTTATATCCTGGAGACCTAGAGCTAGAGTGCAGGACATGTGGCTGAGCGTCTTGAGTTGTAGTAACTTCTTGTTCTCTCGTCGAACAAGGAGTAGGAGCAAGTGATGAATCTTGTGAACGTTGACCTGGAGTGTAAGGCCGGCTTCTCGTCCATGCTCAAGTCTCGGGTACTAGGTCAAGACGAGCCACACTAGGACGAGGAAGGGGGTCAGGATTGCCCCCTAGATCTTGCGTCACTTTGCGTCACCTTGCCATAGATGTTGCGTCACCTTGCCCTAGATGTTGCGTTACCTTGCGTCACCTTGCCCTAGATGTTGCGCAACCCTGCGTCACCTTGCCCTAGGTCTTGTGTTCTTTCAGCAGTAGGCGTACCACGTCAGCGACCACTCCAAGTAAATGTAAGAACAAGTTGATGACCGATGAGCGTAGTGAACAAGTTCAGCTTCTCTTTAGGAAAGGAGAGAATGGAGTCATTCTTTCCTTTACTAAAGAGTATATTGTTGCAGTCGTTAGAGTACACATTGCAGACGAGGAGTCACAATAACGTGGCTGAAATATGTTGCCCAAACCAAACACTAGAAAGTGAAGGGACGACGACGTTTTGGTCCGTCCTGGACCATTCTCAAGTCGATTGTGAGAATGGTCCAGGACGGACCGAAACGTCGTCGTCCCTTCACTTTCTAGTGTGTGGTCTGGTCAACAAAAGTATACATAACTCAACAAGGGAGCAAGCATACTGCCCTGTGGTATGCTGCCTGTTCCCTCACACAATCAATTATTATTATAAAGTAATATTCACCAGTTTTCACTGATCTCGGGAAAATTAACAGAAATTCCCGGCTATTTACACTTTGGCTGTAGTAGCATAAACAGATGATCCTTGAGCAGCTTCACAGGTTTCTCAAGACCGGCTATTTCTCAACGTGAATGGTGTAACTATTTTATTTTGTAATATATCATATTGCTAAGCTCCTCTCACCAGAGAGAACTCATACGGCATGAGAAGACAATCATATTTTATATGAGATAGATACAGAGATGAAGAGGGGAGAGAGAGAGAGAGACGGGGGGGGGAGGTAGAGAGACGGGGGAGAGAGAGAGAGAGTGGGGGGAGTGAAACGGGAGAAAGATGGGGGGGGGGGAAGAAAGGGGAAGAGAGGGATGTGGCGTGAATGGAAAACCGAAGCGTGGAATACGGGGGGGGGGGGGAGGGTAAAGAAACTACCCCGAGCACCGCCGGGTAGTACGACTATAGCACCCTTAAGGTACTAGAGGGCACGGGGCAGGAATATGAGCGAAGGAACGGTGCCAAGTTACTTGGTCCACTGGGAATCGAACGCCGACCCTGCATGAAGTGAAGTGGTCAGTGTGTCTACTAGGCCATAGGGGGGGATCTATGGAGTCCCATCTTGAACGGCATCACTAACAAGCTTTAGGGAGCCGGTCGGCCGAGCGGACAGCACACTGGACTTGTGAGCCTGTGGTCCCGGGTTCGATCCCGGGCGCCGGCGAGAAACAATGGGCAGTTTCTTTCACCCTATGCCCCTGTTACCTAGCAGTAAATAGGTACCTGGGTGTTAGTCAGCTGTCACGGGCTGCTTCCTGGGGGTGGAGGCCTGGTCGAGGACCGGGCCGCGGGGACACTAAAGCCCCGAAATCATCTCAAGATAATCTCAAGATAATCAAGCTGAAATGAGAGACCTTGACGACTGCTGATTCGTTGCACACTTGTCAAAGGCGCCAGCATGTGCCCCTCTCCCTCTCTCACATTGATTACATCAACGCTGGTTATCGTTCCAGTTAACAGCGTCCTGCCACCGTCATCGCGACAATAACCCGTTTTCTTTGCCAATTACAATCCCTACCTCGAAACCAGCATTCACCAGCGCCACACACGGCATAACCAACACGCAGTGACATGGCAGGGAGGGTCAACCACGAGGGCCACACAAGGCATAACCAACACGCAGTGACATGGCAGGGAGGGTCAACCACGAGGGCCACACAAGGCATAACCAAGAGGACTCACCTCAATAAATTTGTGCGTGTGGAGGAGGGCGCAGGTCTGGCTCAGTTGGGAGCTGTTCTCAATATCTTGGTCGAGCGCCGTGCAGTAGATGGACTGGAACGGCAGGAAACTCTGAAACACAAACACGTGTTAACTTCTTGTCATACACAGTACATAATTGCACTTATTGAGCTGTTACATTTACCTCCTCATTTAATCTCCTTGTTCTCTGGTAAGACTCAGAAATTTAAGATGAAGTTTTCAAATCCAATTTGTTATACACAAGTTTTAAATATCAAGAATTTATTTTTCAGTTTTATTAAACAATAGAGATTTTATACAAAATTTTAAAATAGCCCGAGTTACTTTACAATTTATTGATATATTTTAGTTTTGTTTTATTAATTTTATAAAACTGTAATATCAATATAGCTATAGATTAAGTACTAATTATAATTAAGAAGCAATAAAATGTTTACCTTCAAACACTAAGAAGGTTAGGTTAGGTCGTGGTTTTCTATTCTGCTTTTCAGGTAAACTCAAATATTCACAATATATTTGACAGTCCGGTTTAATATTTAGTGAAAATAAGTACAATTCCTGACTGCTATGAATAGTACATAATTGCACTTACTTGTGCTGTTACATTTACCTCCCCATGTTAGGAGGACGGGTTGGTTAATACACACCTTCCCATACAGGCGGTCATCACCATCACCGTCCCTAACATGTAGACGTCACAACAACTGTCACTAACACACACACAGGTCACAACAACTGTCACTAACACACACGTCACAACAACTGTCACTAACACACAGGTCACAACAACTGTCACTAACACACACACAGGTCACAACAACTGTCACTAACACACACGTCACAACAACTGTCACTAACACACACGTCACAACAACTGTCACTAACACACAGGTCACAACAACTGTCACTAACACACAGGTCACAACAACTGTCACTAACACACAGGTCACAACAACTGTCACTAACACACACGTCACAACAACTGTCACTAACACACACACAGGTCACAACAACTGTCACTAACACACACGTCACAACAACTGTCACTAACACACACGTCACAACAACTGTCACTAACACACACGTCACAACAACTGTCACTAACACACACACAGGTCACAACAACTGTCACTAACACACACGTCACAACAACTGTCACTAACACACAGGTCACAACAACTGTCACTAACACAGGTCACAACAACTGTCACTAACACACACGTCACAACAACTGTCACTAACACACACACAGGTCACAACAACTGTCACTAACACACACGTCACAACAACTGTCACTAACACACACAGGTCACAACAACTGTCACTAACACACACACAGGTCACAACAACTGTCACTAACACACAGGTCACAACAACTGTCACTAACACACACGTCACAACAACTGTCACTAACACACACACAGGTCACAACAACTGTCACTAACACACACACAGGTCACAACAACTGTCACTAACACACAGGTCACAACAACTGTCACTAACACACACACAGGTCACAACAACTGTCACTAACACACAGGTCACAACAACTGTCACTAACACACACGTCACAACAACTGTCACTAACACACACACAGGTCACAACAACTGTCACTAACACACACACAGGTCACAACAACTGTCACTAACACACACACAGGTCACAACAACTGTCACTAACACACACACAGGTCACAACAACTGTCACTAACACACACAGGTCACAACAACTGTCACTAACACACACAGGTCACAACAACTGTCACTAACACACAGGTCACAACAACTGTCACTAACACAGGTCACAACAACTGTCACTAACACACACAGGTCACAACAACTGTCACTAACACACAGGTCACAACAACTGTCACTAACACACAGGTCACAACAACTGTCACTAACACACACACAGGTCACAACAACTGTCACTAACACACAGGTCACAACAACTGTCACTAACACAGGTCACAACAACTGTCACTAACACACACGTCACAACAACTGTCACTAACACAGGTCACAACAACTGTCACTAACACACAGGTCACAACAACTGTCACTAACACACAGGTCACAACAACTGTCACTAACACACAGGTCACAACAACTGTCACTAACACACGTCACAACAACTGTCACTAACACAGGTCACAACAACTGTCACTAACACACAGGTCACAACAACTGTCACTAACACACAGGTCACAACAACTGTCACTAACACACACGTCACAACAACTGTCACTAACACACAGGTCACAACAACTGTCACTAACACACAGGTCACAACAACTGTCACTAACACAGGTCACAACAACTGTCACTAACACACAGGTCACAACAACTGTCACTAACACACACGTCACAACAACTGTCACTAACACACAGGTCACAACAACTGTCACTAACACACAGGTCACAACAACTGTCACTAACACACACACAGGTCACAACAACTGTCACTAACACACACACAGGTCACAACAACTGTCACTAACACACACACAGGTCACAACAACTGTCACTAACAAACACGTCACAACAACTGTCACTAACACACAGGTCACAACAACTGTCACTAACACACAGGTCACAACAACTGTCACTAACACACACGTCACAACAACTGTCACTAACACACACACAGGTCACAACAACTGTCACTAACACACAGGTCACAACAACTGTCACTAACAAACACGTCACAACAACTGTCACTAACACACACGTCACAACAACTGTCACTAACACACACGTCACAACAACTGTCACTAACACACACGTCACAACAACTGTCACTAACACACACACAGGTCACAACAACTGTCACTAACACACAGGTCACAACAACTGTCACTAACAAACACGTCACAACAACTGTCACTAACACACACGTCACAACAACTGTCACTAACACACACGTCACAACAACTGTCACTAACACACACGTCACAACAACTGTCACTAACACACACACAGGTCACAACAACTGTCACTAACACACAGGTCACAACAACTGTCACTAACAAACACGTCACAACAACTGTCACTAACACACACGTCACAACAACTGTCACTAACACACACGTCACAACAACTGTCACTAACACACACGTCACAACAACTGTCACTAACACACACGTCACAACAACTGTCACTAACACACACGTCACAACAACTGTCACAAACACACACGTCACAACAACTGTCACTAACACACACGTCACAACAACTGTCACTAACACACACGTCACAACAACTGTCACTAACACACACACAGGTCACAACAACTGTCACTAACACACACGTCACAACAACTGTCACTAACACACAGGTCACAACAACTGTCACTAACACACAGGTCACAACAACTGTCACTAACAAACACATCACAACAACTGTCACTAACACACACACAGGTCACAACAACTGTCACTAACACACACGTCACAACAACTGTCACTAACACACAGGTCACAACAACTGTCACTAACACACAGGTCACAACAACTGTCACTAACACACAGGTCACAACAACTGTCACTAACACACACGTCACAACAACTGTCACTAACACACACACAGGTCACAACAACTGTCACTAACACACACGTCACAACAACTGTCACTAACACACACACACGTCACAACAACTGTCACTAACACACAGGTCACAACAACTGTCACTAACACACAGGTCACAACAACTGTCACTAACACACACGTCACAACAACTGTCACTAACACACACGTCACAACAACTGTCACTAACACACACACACACGTCACAACAACTGTCACTAACACACAGGTCACAACAACTGTCACTAACACACACACACACGTCACAACAACTGTCACTAACACACACGTCACAACAACTGTCACTAACACACACACAGGTCACAACAACTGTCACTAACACACAGGTCACAACAACTGTCACTAACACACACACACACGTCACAACAACTGTCACTAACACACAGGTCACAACAACTGTCACTAACACACACACAGGTCACAACAACTGTCACTAACACACACGTCACAACAACTGTCACTAACACACACAAACGTCACAACAACTGTCACTAACACACACACAGGTCACAACAACTGTCACTAACACACACACACGTCACAACAACTGTCACTAACACACACGTCACAACAACTGTCACTAACACACACACAGGTCACAACAACTGTCACTAACACACACACACGTCACAACAACTGTCACTAACACACACGTCACAACAACTGTCACTAACACACACACACACGTCACAACAACTGTCACTAACACACACGTCACAACAACTGTCACTAACACACACACAGGTCACAACAACTGTCACTAACACACACGTCACAACAACTGTCACTAACACACACGTCACAACAACTGTCACTAACACACACGTCACAACAACTGTCACTAACACACACACAGGTCACAACAACTGTCACTAACACACACGTCACAACAACTGTCACTAACACACACGTCACAACAACTGTCACTAACACACACGTCACAACAACTGTCACTAACACACACGTCACAACAACTGTCACTAACACACACGTCACAACAACTGTCACTAACACACACGTCACAACAACTGTCACTAACACACACGTCACAACAACTGTCACTAACACACACGTCACAACAACTGTCACTAACACACACGTCACAACAACTGTCACTAACACACAGGTCACAACAACTGTCACTAACACACAGGTCACAACAACTGTCACTAACACACACGTCACAACAACTGTCACTAACACACAGGTCACAACAACTGTCACTAACACACACGTCACAACAACTGTCACTAACACACACGTCACAACAACTGTCACTAACACACAGGTCACAACAACTGTCACTAACACACACGTCACAACAACTGTCACTAACACACACGTCACAACAACTGTCACTAACACACACGTCACAACAACTGTCACTAACACACACGTCACAACAACTGTCACTAACATGCAGGCGGCAATACAACCACAAAGTCAACTTCGCAACTCAATATCCAGTTTTTCGTTTACAAATAAAAATCAAAACAAGTATATAACCTGACCAAGAAAAGTCCTGTAACTCCTGACTTCAATTCCGTGTTTTCTACAAATATAAAACATGAGCCATAAAACAGAGTAAATGTTTGGAAAACTCATTAGCGGGTCTCAGTTATCGTAACTTCAGAATAAATGGGTCAAAACAGTTTTACAGTGAGATTTTATCTCACAAGTGAGAGAAATGTGAGGCGAATTCAATCAGGTTTGGAGGAGCACGTATACGCGTGCGCGCGCGCGCGTGTGTGTGTGTGTGTGTAATTACCTAAGTGTAATTACCTAAGTGTAGTTACAGGATGAGAGCTACGCTCGTGGTGTCCCGTCTTCCCAGCACTCTTTGTCATATAACGCTTATCGCTGTGTGTGTGTGTGTGTGTGTGTGTGTGTGTGTGTGTGTGTGTGTGTGTGTGTGTGTGTGTGTGTGTGTGTGTGTGTGTACTCACCTAGTTGTGTTTGCGGGGGTTGAGCTCTGGCTCTTTGGTCCCGCCTCTCAACCGTCAATCAACAGGTGTACAGATTCATGAGCCTATCGGGCTCTGTCATATCTACACTTGAAACTGTGTATGGAGTCAGCCTCCACCACATCACTTCCTAATGCATTCCATTTGTCAACCACTCTGACACTAAAAAAGTTCTTTCTAATATCTCTGTGGCTCATTTGGGCACTCAGTTTCCACCTGTGTCCCCTTGTGCGTGTTCCCCTTGTGTTAAATAGACTGTCTTTATCTACCCTATCAATCCCCTTCAGAATCTTGAATGTGGTGATCATGTCCCCCCTAACTCTTCTGTCTTCCAGCGAAGTGAGGTTTAATTCCCGTAGTCTCTCCTCGTAGCTCATACCTCTCAGCTCGGGTACTAGTCTGGTGGCAAACCTTTGAACCTTTTCCAGTTTAGTCTTATCCTTGACTAGATATGGACTCCATGCTGGGGCTGCATACTCCAGGATTGGCCTGACATATGTGGTATACAAAGTTCTGAATGATTCTTTACACAAGTTTCTGAATGCCGTTCGTGTGTGTGTGTGTGTGTGTGTGTGTGTGTGTGTGTGTGTGTGTGTGTGTGTGTGTGTGTGTGTGTGTGTGTGTGTGTACTCACCTAGTTGTACTCACCTAGTTGTGTCTGCAGGATCGAGCATTGACTCTTGGATCCCGCCTTTCGAGCATCGGTTGTTTACAGCAATGACTCCTGTCCTATTTCCCTATCATACCTGGTTTTAAAATTATGAATAGTATTTGCTTCCACAACCTGTTCCTGAAGTGCATTCCATTTCCCCACTACTCTCACGCTAAAAGAAAACTTCCTAACATCTCTGTGACTCATCTGAGTTTCAAGCTTCCATCCATGTCCTCTCGTTCTGTTACTATTCCGTGTGAACATTTCGTCTATGTCCACTCTGTCAATTCCTCTGAGTATCTTATACGTTCCTATCATGTCCCCCCTCTCCCTTCTTCTTTCTAGTGTCGTAAGGCACAATTCCCTCAGGCGCTCTTCATACCCCATCCCTCGTAGCTCTGGGACGAGTCTCGTTGCAAACCTCTGAACCTTTTCCAGTTTCATTATATGTTTCTTCAGATGGGGACTCCATGATGAGGCGGCATACTCTAAGACTGGCCTTACGTAGGCAGTGTAAAGCGCCCTAAATGCCTCCTTACTTAGGTTTCTGAATGATGTTCTAACTTTTGCCAGTGTAGAGTACGCTGCTGTCGTTATCCTATTAATATGTGCCTCAGGAGATAGATTAGGTGTTACGTCCACCCCCAGGTCTCTTTCACGCGTCGTTACAGGTAGGCTGTTCCCCTTCATTGTGTACTGTCCCTTTGGTCTCCTATCTCCTAGTCCCATTTCCATAACTTTACATTTGCTCGTGTTGAATTCTAGTAGCCATTTCTCTGACCATCTCTGCAATCTGTTCAGGTCCTCTTGGAGGATCCTGCAATCCTCATCTGTCACAACTCTTCTCATCAACTTTGCATCATCCGCAAACATCGACATGTAGGACTCTACGCCTGTAAACATGTCGTTAACATATACAAGAAATAGAATTGGTCCCAGCACCGATCCTTGTGGTACTCCACTTGTTACTGTTCGCCAGTCCGACTTCTCGCCCCTTACCGTAACTCTTTGGCTCCTTCCTGTTAGGTAGTTCCTTATCCATTCTAGGACCTTTCCCCCCACCCCCGCCTGCCTCTCGAGCTTGAACAGCAGTCTCATGTGCGGTACTGTATCAAAGGCTTTTTGGCAGTCCAGAAATATGCAGTCTGCCCAACCATCTCTGTCCTGTCTTATCCTCGTTATTTTATCATAGAATTCCAGAAGGTTTGTTAGGCACGATTTCCCTGTCCAGAACCCATGTTGATGTTTGTTCACAAACCTAATGTTCTCCAGGTGTGCAACCAGTCGCAGCCTAATTATTCTTTCCAGTATTTTACAGGGGATGCTTGTCAGTGATACAGGTCTGTAGTTAAGTGCCTCCTCCCTATCTCCTTTCTTGAAGATCGGCACGACATTTGCCTTCTTCCAGCAACTGGGCAATTCTCCTGACATAAGTGACTCATTAAAGATCATTGCCAGAGGCACGCTGAGGGCCTGTGCTGCTTCTTTTAGTATCCACGGTGATACTTTGTCTGGTCCAACTGCTTTAGTTGCATCTAGAGTTGTCAACTGTTTCATTACCTCCTCTGCTGTCACCTCTATATCTGATAGTCTTTCATCTAGGGTAACCCCTTCCAACAATGGGAGCTGCTCAGGCTCGGTAGTGAACACTCCATGGAAACTGGCATTCAGTGCCTCGCAGATTTCCTTGTCACTTTCAGTATATGCCCCCTCTGTCTTCCTTAGTCTTGTCACTTGGTCGTTCACCGACATTTTTCTTCTTATATGACTGTGTAGTAACTTGGGTTGTTTTTTCGCTTTGATTGCAATATCGTTCTCATAGTCCCTTTCCGATGTTCGTCTTATGTTAATGTAATCGTTCCTAGCTCTGTTGTATCTGCTTCTGTTGTCCTCTGTTCTTTGTCTTCTGTACTTCCTCCACTCCCGTCTGCTGGCCATTTTTGCTTCCTGACACTGTCTATTAAACCATGGGTTATTATATTCCTTCTTATTTTTTCCCTTTACCGTTGGTATAAATCTCTCTTCGGCCTCCTGGCATTTCTGTATGACTAGGTCCATCATATCTTGGACTGTTTTTCCTCTAATTTCTTCCTCCCACTGCACTTCACCCAGATAGTCCCTTATCCTCATATAGTCCCCTTTCCTGTAGTCAGCTCTCCTTTCCCAGATCTCTTGTCCCATGGTCATAAGTTTGAATTCCATCATGTAGTCAAAGACTAGGACACAATGGTCACTGGCCCCTAGAGGTATTTCATGCTCTAAATTCTCGATATCTTCTACGTTCTGGGTGAAAATCAGGTCTAATAGGCTCGGTGCATCTCCTCCTCTTTCCCTTGTGTCTTCCTTCACATGTTGTGTCAGGAAATTCCTGTCTATAACATCTACTAATTTTGCTCCCCACGTTTCGTCCCCTCCATGGGGATTCCTTGATTCCCAATTTATCTCTCCATGATTTAGGTCCCCCATGATCAGCAGCTTCGCTCTCATTCTGTGGGCTA
Source organism: Procambarus clarkii (assembly GCF_040958095.1). NCBI lineage: Eukaryota > Metazoa > Arthropoda > Malacostraca > Decapoda > Cambaridae > Procambarus > Procambarus clarkii. The sequence goes on from NC_091192.1 coordinate 5,837,490, forward strand.
GTGTTGCTGCCTTCTGCAGTTCATCTATACATGCTTTGTTGTTGTCATCATACTCCTGCCTGGGTCTTCTACTGTTTGGTGGGGGATTGTAGATTACCAGGATCACAATCTTCCTCCCATCTACTGTCAGAGTTCCATGTATGAAGCTTGTGCACTCATTGGTAACTCGATTTCCCAGGTCTTCAAACTTCCATTTCCGCTTTATTAGGAGTGCTACTCCCCCTCCCTGTCTCTGTGTCCTCTCTTTTCGTATCACCTGGTACCCTTCCGGAAAGATTGCATCTGAGATCATGTCATTAATTTTAGTTTCCACAATTGCAACTATGTCAGGATCTGCTTCACTCACTCTTTCTTTTATCTCTTCTGCTTTATTAGATACCCCATCAGCATTGGTGTACCAAACCTTGAGATTCTTCATGGAAACTCTTGTACCAGAGTTCTCCCTTTCTCTGGGGGTCTGGGGGGATCTGGGGGATGTCTGGGGGGTGACTGGGGGCAGAGGGGATCTGGGGGATCTGGGGGGTGTCTGGGGGATGACTGGGGGCGGGGAGGGTCCGGGGGATGTCCGGGGGGATCCGGGGGGTGTCTGGGGGGGTCCGGGGGGTGTATGGGGGGTGAAAGAGTTCAGGAGGGGGGTGTTCAGAAAGAGTGCTTGGGGGGCTACTGGGGGCTGGGCTTCTAGGAAGGTAGGTAGGAGGGTCTGGGGTAGGGCCTGGGTAGGTAGGTCTGGAGTAGGAAGGGCATACTGGGTCTGAAGATTGGGGAGGGCATAGAGGGGTTGGGAGATAGCGTAAGGTTGGGAGACAGATAGAGGTTGAGAGGTTGGGAGGGGGAAGGATAGAGGGGGTGGGGGGGACCTCCCACCTCCCTCGCAAGGGTGGGGGGTCACATGGAAGGAGAGGGGATGAGGAGGGGTGAGGGCTGGGTAGGCTTTGGGTGTTGAGAGGATGAGGTCTGGGTGGGTTCTTGGGGTTGAGGGGATGAGGTCTGGATGGGTTTTGGGGGTTGAGGGGATGAGAGCTGGGTGGGTTTTGGGGGTTGAGGGGATGAGGGCTGGACGGGTTTTGGGGGCTGAGGTGATGAGGGGGTCCTTGGAATGTGGGATGAATTTGACTCCAGTGGGGTCAGAGGGGTCAAGGGATGTGCTGGGGAGATAAGTGTGTGTGTGTGTGTGTGTGTATGTGTGTATGTGTGTGTGTGTGTGTGTGTGTGTGTGTACTCACCTAATTGTACTCACCTAATTGTACTCACCTAATTGTGCTTGCGGGGGTTGAGCTTTGGCTCTTTGGTCCCGCCTCTCAACTGTCAATCAACTGGTGTACAGATTCCTGAGCCTACTGGGCTCTATCATACCTACATTTGAAACTGTGTATGGAGTCAGCCTCCACCACATCACTTCCTAGTGCATTCCATTTATTAAATACTCTGACACTGAAAAAATTCTTTCTAACGTCTCTGTGGCTCATCTGGGTACTAAGTTTCCACCTGTGTCCCCTTGTTCGTGTCCCACCCGTGCTGAAGAGTTTGTCTTTGTCCACCCTGTCAATTCCCCTGAGAATTTTGTAGGTGGTTATCATGTCTCCCCTTACTCTTCTGTTTTCCAGGGATGTGAGGTTCAGCTCCTTTAGCCTTTCCTCGTAGCTCAATCCTCTCAGTTCCGGGACGAGCCTGGTGGCATACCGCTGAATCTTCTCTAACTTTGTCTTGTGTTTAACTAGGTATGGACTCCAGGCTGGAGCTGCATACTCCAGGATTGGTCTTACATAAGTGGTATACAGGGTTCTGAAAGATTCCTTACACAAGTTTCTGAAGGCAGTTCTTATGTTGGCCAGTCTAGCATATGCCGCTGATGATATTCTTTTGATGTGGGCATCTGGGGACAGGTTCGGTGTGATATCAACCCCCAGATCCTTCTCTCTATTTGATTCTTGCAGGATTTCCCCTCCCAGATGATACCTTGTGTTCAGCCTCCTGCTCCCTTCGCCTAAATTCATCACCTTACACTTTCCAGAGTGTATGTGTGTTTGTGTGTGTGTGTGTGTGTGTGTGTGTGTGTGTGTGTGTGTGTGTGTGTGTGTGTGTGTGTGTGTGTGTGTGTGTGTGTGTGTGTGTGTACTCTTGTTGCACTCACCTTGTTGTGCTTGCTGGGGTTGAGCTCTGGCTCTTTGGTCCCGCCTCTCAACTGTCAACCAACTGGTGTACAGATTCTTGAGCCTACTGGGATCTATCATTTCTACATTTGAAACTGTATATGGAGTCAGCCAACCTAATCTAACTGAACCTAACCTAATCCAACCTAATCTAATCCAACCTAATCTAACCCAACCTAACCTAATCTAACCTATCCTCAGCTAAGATAACCTAACCTGTCCAAGCAATCCTAGGCCTGATATAATTTTATGACTGATAAAGTACACATGGAACAATAAAGCCTAAGAACATCAAAGTTTATGGTCTTAATTTTTTCTGTGCTCTATACAAAGCAATAGTACAAAATGTCACCATTGCTGGCACCATTGTACAACCACTCACCATTGCCCATTGGGTCAAATAGTTACTATAAGTATTATCACTTTAAGAAGGCGGGCTGGGTTACCTGGGACGACTCTGGCCTGGGTCCAAGGGGGTCCCCAAGGGTCGGTCCTGGCACCTCTGCTCTTCACAGTTTATATGAAACAGTTGCCCGAGGGAGTGAGCTCGTGCAGGCTAATGGTTGCAAATGTTTCAAAGCTAATGAGGAATGTAAAAACCGGGGAAGATTGAAAAAAAATTATAGTATCTATAGTTACATTGGCAAAATATAGGAGTGGGCAAACAAATGGTTGGTGGAATTTAATCCCCGAAAATGTAAGGTAATGAAGATGAAGAAGAGAGAAAGTCTCGAGACCAAGAGGTATCTACACCATAAGGAGATGACAACTGCACAAATTCGAAACATGAAAAAAAGATTTGGTAGTGGATATAATTCCGACTAACTAACACCAGAGGCACACATATACAGAGTAACATCAGCAGCATATGTGACGCTGGCAAACATTTAAATGTCTTTCAGAAACCCAAATCAAGACTTCTTGAAGGCACTCTACATATCCTACGTTAGATCTGCAGCAAGATATGTAACACCGGACTGGAACACTAGTCTTGTGAAATATATACACAAAAACATGCAAGAATAAAGGTATACAACAAGATTAGTGTCAAAACTGAGCTATGAGAATAGGGTAAAGGAACTAGATCTCTCAACTCTAGGGGAGAGAAGAATCATCAGGGATATGATCACTACATACAAGATACTGAGGGAAAAATCAACAAGGTGGGTAAGGATAACCTTCTTTCTGTAAAATTAATGAAGACATAAGTGGTGGCTGGAAATGTAAATGATCCGAAGGAATGTAAGTAAATACTGGAACCAGGTGAGAGTAGTCAATAAGTGGAATGCACTTAAGGAAGAAGTCGGGAGAGCCACCTCCACCCACAACTTCATGAAAATATTCGGCGAAGAATTTGAAATACAGAAAAGATCAAATTGCAGGTGGAGCGTAATGAGTTAAACGTCACTCCCCCGTAGACACGGATAGGTAAGCACCACAATTATTCAACCACCACCACCACCCTCCCGGGCCCGTCCCACCACCACCACCACCCTCCCAGGCCCGTCCCACCACCACCCTCCCGGGCCCGTCCCACCACCACCCTCCCGGGCCCGTCCCACCACCACCCTCCCGGGCCCGTCCAACCACCACCCCTCCCGGGCCCGTCCCACCACCACCCTCCCGGGCCCGTCCCACCACCACCCTCCCGGGCCCGTCCCACCACCACCCTCCCGGGCCCGTCCCACCACCACCCTCCCGGGCCCGTCCCACCACCACCCTCCCGGGCCCGTCCCACCACCACCCTCCCGGGCCCGTCCCACCACCACCCTCCCGGGCCCGTCCCACCACCACCACCACCCTCCCGGGCCTGTCCCACCACCCTCCCGGGCCCGTCCCACCACCACCACCACCCTCCCGGGCCCGTCCCACCACCACCACCCTCCCGGGCCCGTCCCACAACCACAACCACCCTCCCGGGCCCGTCCCACCACCACCCTCCCGGGTCCGTCCCACCACCACCCTCCCGGGCCCGTCCCCACCACCACCACCCTCCCGGGCCCGTCCCATCACCACCCTCCCGGGCCCGTCCCACCACCACCACCACCCTCCCGGGCCCGTCCCACCACCACCCTCCCGGGGCCGTCCCACCACCACCACCAACCTCCCGGGCCCGTCCCACCACCACCCTCCCGGGCCCGTCCCACCACCACCACCACCCTCCCGGGCCCGTCCCACCACCACCCTCCCGGGCCCGTCCCACCACCACCCTCCCGGGCCCGTCCCACCACCACCACCACCCTCCCGGGCCCGTCCCACCACCACCCTCCCGGGGCCGTCCCACCACCACCACCAACCTCCCGGGCCCGTCCCACCACCACCACCCTCCCGGGCCCGTCCCACCACCACCACCACCCTCCCGGGCCCGTCCCACCACCACCACCACCCTCCCGGGCCCGTCCCACCACCACCACCACCCTCCCGGGCCCGTCCCACCACCATCACCACCCTTCTGGGCCTTTCCCTCCACCACCCTCTTGGGCCCGTCCCACCACAACCACCACCCTCCCGGGCCCGTCCCACCACCACCACCACCCTCCCGGGCCCGTCCCACCACAACCACCACCCTCCCGGGCCCGTCCAACCACAACCACCACCCTCCCGGGCCCGTCCCACCACCACCACCCTCCCGGGCCCGTCCCACCACCACCACCACCCTCCCGGGCCCGTCCCACCACAACCACCACCCTCCCGGGCCCGTCCCACCACCACCCTCCCGGGGCCGTCCCACCACCACCACCACCCTCCCGGGCCCGTCCCACCACCACCCTCCCGGGCCCGTCCCACCACCACCCTCCCGGGCCCGTCCCACCACCACCCTCCCGGGCCCGTCCCACCACCACCACCACCCTCCCGGGCCTGTCCCACCACCCTCCCGGGCCCGTCCCACCACCACCACCCTCCAGGGCCCGTCCCACCACCACCACCACCCTCCCGGGCCCGTCCCACCACCACCACCCTCCCGGGCCCGTCCCACAACCACAACCACCCTCCCGGGCCCGTCCCACCACCACCCTCCCGGGTCCGTCCCACCACCACCCTCCCGGGCCCGTCCCACCACCACCACCCTCCCGGGCCCGTCCCACCACCATCACCACCCTCCCGGCCCGTCCCACCACCACCCTCCCGGGCCCGTCCCACCACCACCACCACCCTCCCGGGCCCGTCCCACCACCACCCTCCCGGGGCCGTCCCACCACCACCACCAACCTCCCGGGCCCGTCCCACCACCACCACCCTCCCGGGCCGTCCCACCACCACCACCACCCACCCGGGCCCGTCCCACCACCACCACCACCCTCCCGGGCCCGTCCCACCACCACCACCACCCTCCCGGGCCCGTCCCACCACCACCACCACCCTTCTGGGCCTTTCCCTCCACCACCCTCTTGGGCCCGTCCCACCACAACCACCACCCTCCCGGGCCCGTCCCACCACCACCACCACCCTCCCGGGCCCGTCCCACCACAACCACCACCCTCCCGGGCCCGTCCACCACAACCACCACCCTCCCGGGCCCGTCCCACCACCACCACCACCCTCCCGGGCCCGTCCCACCACCACCACCACCCTCCCGGGCCCGTCCCACCACAACCACCACCCTCCCGGGCCCGTCCCACCACAACCACCACCCTCCCGGGCCCGTCCCACCACCACCAACCCCCCCGGGCCCGTCCCACCACCACCACCACCCTCCCGGGCCCGTCCCACCACCACCACCACCCTCCCGGGCCCGTCTCACCACCACCACCACCCTCCCGGGCCCGTCCCACCACAACCACCACCCTCCCGGGCCCGTCCCACCACAACCACCACCCTCCCGGGCCCGTCCCACCACAACCACCACCCTCCTGGGCCCGTTCCACCACCACCACCCTCCCGGGCCCGTCCCACCACCACCACCACCCTCCCGGGCCCGTCCCACCACCACCACCACACTCCCGGGCCCGTCCCACCACCACCACCACCCTCCCGGGCCCGTCCCACCACCACCACCACACTCCCGGGCCCGTCCCACCACCACCACCACCCTCCCGGGCCCGTCCCACCACCACCACCACCCTCCCGGGCCCGTCCCACCACCACCACCACCCTCCCGGGCCCGTCCCACCACAACCACACCCTCCCGGGCCCGTCCCACCACCACCACCACCCTCCCGGGCCCGTCCCACCACAACCACCACCCTCCCGGGCCCGTCCAACCACAACCACCACCCTCCCGGGCCCGTCCCACCACCACCACCCTCCCGGGCCCGTCCCACCACCACCACCACCCTCCCGGGCCCGTCCCACCACAACCACCACCCTCCCGGGCCCGTCCCACCACAACCACCACCCTCCCGGGCCCGTCCCACCACCACCAAACCCCCCCGGGCCCGTCCCACCACCACCACCACCCTCCCGGGCCCGTCCCACCACCACCACCCTCCCGGGCCCGTCTCACCACCACCACCACCCTCCCGGGCCCGTCCCACCACAACCACCACCCTCCCGGGCCCGTCCCACCACAACCACCACCCTCCCGGGCCCGTCCCACCACAACCACCACCCTCCTGGGCCCGTTCCACCACCACCACCCTCCCGGGCCCGTCCCACCACCACCACCACCCTCCCGGGCCCGTCCCACCACCACCACCACACTCCCGGGCCCGTCCCACCACCACCACCACCCTCCCGGGCCCGTCCCACCACCACCACCACACTCCCGGGCCCGTCCCACCACCACCACCACCCTCCCGGGCCCGTCCCACCACCACCACCACCCTCCCGGGCCCGTCCCACCACCACCACCACCCTCCCGGGCCCGTCCCACCACCACCACCACCCTCCCGGGCCCGTCCCACCACCACCACCACCCTCCCGGGCCCGTCCCACCACCACCACCACCCTCCCGGGCCCGTCCCACCACCACCCTCCCGGGCCCGTCCCACCACCACCACCACCCTCCCGGGCCCGTCCCACCACCACCACTACACTCCCGGGCCCGTCCCACCACCACCACCACCCTCCCGGGCCCGTCCCACCACCACCACCACACTCCCGGGCCCGTCCCACCACCACCACCACCCTCCCGGGCCCGTCCCACCACCACCACCACCACCCTCCCGGGCCCGTCCCACCACCACCACCACCACCCTCCCGGGCCCGTCCCACCACCACCACCACCACCCTCCCGGGCCCGTCCCATCACCACAACCATCACGACCCGTCCACCAATCTACACAGAAGCCCCACAGTACAAGTCCAATATTCATGGAAAACAGAAGCACATGTATAGTGTTCACCTGTCATTCCCATGTCTCCCTCCCGGCTGCCACATTCACATGGCCTCACACACACACACACACACACACACACACACACACACACACACACACACACACACACACACACACACACACACACACACACACACACACACACACATTATGCATTAGGGGGTGATGTGGTGGAGGCTCACTCCATACACAGTTTCAAGTGTAGATATGACAGAGCCCGATAGGCTCAGGAATCTGTACACCTGTTGATTGACGGTTGAGAGGCGGGACCAAAGAGCCAGAGCTCAACCCCCGCAAACACAACTAGGTGAGTACAACTAGGTGAGTACACACACACACACACACACACACACACACACACACACACACACACACACACACACACACACACACACACGCACGCCCGCGCGCGCACACACACACACACACACACACACACACACACACACACACACACACACACACACACACACACACACACACACACACACACACACACACACACACACCTGTTGCACACAGGCAACAATAATCAAGCAAGAAAGAGAGGGGTGGGCAGACATCATATTTTTGGATTGCCAGAAAGCTTTTGACACAGTACCACACAAGAGGCTAGAGAAAAAGCTGGAGATGCAGGCTGGAGTGAAAGGGAAGGTACTCCATTGGATAAGGGAGTACCTAAGCAACAGAAGACAACGAGTCACTGTGAGGGGCGAGGCCTCAGATTGGCGTCTCCACTAGACGTCACCAGTAGGAGTCCCGCAGGGGATCAGTCCTTGGACCTATTCTGTTTCTGATATATGTAAACGATCTCCCAGAGGGTATAGTATCGTTCCTCTCAATGTTTGCTGATGATGCAAAAATTACGAGGAGGATTAAAACAGAGGATGATAGTAGTAGGCTACAAGATGACCTAGACAGACTGAATGCAAGGTCAAACAAATGGCTGCTAAAGTTCAACCCGAGTAAATGCAAAGTAATGAAACTAAGCCGTGGAAACAGGAAGCCAGACACAGGATACAGAATAGGAGATGAAGTACTTCATGAAACGGACTAGAAAGAAAGATCTAGGAGTTGATATCACACCAAACCTGTCTCCTGAAGGCCCACATAAAAAGAATTACGACTGCGGCATATGCGAGGCTGGCTAACATCAGAACAGCGTTCAGGAACCTGTGTAAGGAATTATTAAGAACCTTGTACACCACATATGTAAGACCAATCCTGGAGTATGCGGCCCCAGCATGGAGCCAGTACCTTGTCAAGCACAAGACGAAGCTGGAAAAAGTTCAGAAGAATGCCACTAGGCTAGTCCCAGAACTAAGAGGCATGAGTTACGAGGAAAGGCTGCGGGAAATTCAACTCACGACACTGGAAGACAGCAGAGTAAAGGGAGACATGATCACAACCTACAAAATTCTCAGGGGAATTGACAAGGTAGACAAGGATAGATTATTTAACACGGGTGGGACGCGAACAAGGGGACACAGGTGGAAACTGAGTACCAACATGACCCACAGAGACGTAGAAAGAACTTTTTCAGTGTCAGAGTAGTTAACAGATGGAATGTATTAGGCAGTGATGTGGTGGAGGCTGACTCCGTACACAGTTTCAAGTGTAGATATGATAGAGCCCAGTAGGCTCAGGAATCTGTACACCTGTTGATTGACGGTTGAGAGGCGGGACCAAAGAGCCAGAGCTCAACCCCTGCAAGCACAACTAGGTGAGTACACACACACACACTACGAAGTATATGAGAACTTCAGTAGCGTAATGAAGGAAACAACAGTCGCACAGTACTACACTATAGTCTACCACAGTACTACACTATAGTCTACCACAGTGCTACACTATAGTCTACCACAGTACTACACTATAGTCTACCACAGTGCTACACTATAGTCTACCACAGTACTACACTATAGTCCACCACAGTACTACACTATAGTCCACCACAGTACTACACTATAGTCCACCACAGTACTACACTATAGTCTACCACAGTACTACACTATAGTCCACCACAGTACTACACTATAGTCTACCACAGTACTACACTATAGTCTACCACAGTACTACACTATAGTCTACCACAGTACTACACTATAGTCTACCACAGTACTACACTATAGTCTACCACAGTACTACACTATAGTCTACCACAGTACTACACTATAGTCTACCACAGTACTACACTATAGTCTACCACACAGTGCTACACTATAGTCTACCACAGTACTACACTATAGTCTACCACAGTACTACACTATAGTCTACCACAGTACTACACTATAGTCCACCACACAGTGCTACACTATAGTCTACCACAGTACTACACTATAGTCTACCACAGTACTACACTATAGTCTACCACAGTACTACACTATAGTCTACCACAGTACTACACTATAGTCTACCACAGTACTACACTATAGTCTACCACAGTACTACACTATAGTCCACCACAGTACTACACTATAGTCTACCACAGTACTACACTATAGTCCACCACAGTACTACACTATAGTCCTACCACAGTACTACACTATAGTCCACCACAGTACTACACTATAGTCTACCACAGTACTACACTATAGTCTACCACAGTACTACACTATAGTCTACCACAGTACTACACTATAGTCTACCACAGTACTACACTATAGTCCACCACAGTACTACACTATAGTCTACCACAGTACTACACTATAGTCTACCACAGTACTACACTATAGTCTACCACAGTACTACACTATAGTCTACCACAGTACTACACTATAGTCCACCACAGTACTACACTATAGTCTACCACAGTACTACACTATAGTCTACCACAGTACTACACTATAGTCCACCACAGTACTACACTATAGTCTACCACAGTACTACACTATAGTCCACCACAGTACTACACTATAGTCTACCACAGTACTACACTATAGTCTACCACAGTACTACACTATAGTCCACCACAGTACTACACTATAGTCCACCACAGTACTACACTATAGTCTACCACAGTACTACACTATAGTCTACCACAGTACTACACTATAGTCTACCACAGTACTACACTATAGTCTACCACAGTACTACACTATAGTCCACCACAGTACTACACTATAGTCTACCACAGTACTACACTATAGTCTACCACAGTACTACACTATAGTCCACCACAGTACTACACTATAGTCTACCACAGTACTACACTATAGTCTACCACAGTACTACACTATAGTCTACCACAGTACTACACTATAGTCTACCACAGTACTACACTATAGTCTACCACAGTACTACACTATAGTCTACCACAGTACTACACTATAGTCTACCACAGTACTACACTATAGTCTACCACAGTGCTACACTATAGTCTACCACAGTACTACACTATAGTCTACCACAGTACTACACTATAGTCTACCACAGTGCTACACTATAGTCTACCACAGTACTACACTATAGTCTACCACAGTACTACACTATAGTCTACCACAGTACTACACTATAGTCTACCACAGTACTACACTATAGTCTACCACAGTACTACACTATAGTCCACCACACAGTGCTACACTATAGTCTACCACAGTACTACACTATAGTCTACCACAGTACTACACTATAGTCTACCACAGTACTACACTATAGTCTACCACAGTACTACACTATAGTCTACCACAGTACTACACTATAGGCCACCACAGTACTACACTATAGTCCACCACAGTACTACACTATAGTCTACCACAGTACTACACTATAGGCCACCACAGTACTACACTATAGTCCACCACAGTACTACACTATAGTCTACCACAGTACTACACTATAGGCCACCACAGTACTACACTATAGTCTACCACAGTACTACACTATAGGCCACCACAGTACTACACTATAGTCCACCACAGTACTACACTATAGTCTACCACAGTACTACACTATAGGCCACCACAGTACTACACTATAGTCCACCACAGTACTACACTATAGTCTACCACAGTACTACACTATAGGCCACCACAGTACTACACTATAGTCTACCACAGTACTACACTATAGTCCACCACAGTACTACACTATAGTCCACCACAGTACTACACTATAGTCTACCACAGTACTACACTATAGTCTACCACAGTGCTACACTATAGTCACCACAGTACTACACTATAGTCTACCACAGTACTACACTATAGTCCACCACAGTACTACACTCATAGTCACCACAGCTTACTACACTGACTAGGATACCCACAGTAACTACCACTATAGTCTTACTATAGTACTACCACTATAGGTCCTAACAGTACTACACTATAGTCTACATAGTCCCCACTACACTATTAGTCCACCACAGTACTACACTATAGTCTACACAGTACTACCCTATAGTCCACCACAGTACTACACTATAGTTTAACACAGTACCCACTATCGTCACCTACAGTACTACACTATAGTCTACACAGTATAAACTAAGCTACCATAGTATACACTATAGGTCTACACAGTATATACACTTATAGTCTCCACAGTTACTACACTATTAGTCTACCACCGTGCTACACTATAGTCCACCACAGTGCTACACTATACCTACCACAGTTACTACACTCTAGTCTACACAGTACTAAACTATAGTCTACCACAGACTACACTATAGTCTACCACAGTCTACACTATAGTCTACCACAGTACTACACTATAGTTACCAAAGTACTACACTATGTCTTACCACAGCTACTACACTATAGTCTACACAGTACTACACTATAGTCTACCACAGTACTACACTATAGTCTACCACAGTACTACACTATAGTCTACCACAGTACTACACTATAGTCTACCACAGTACTACACTATAGTCTACCACAGTACTACACTATAGTCCTACCACAGTACTACACTATAGTCCTACCACAGTACTACACTATAGTCCACCACAGTACTACACTATAGTCTACCACAGTACTACACTATAGTCCACCACAGTACTACACTATAGTCTACCACAGTACTACACTATAGTCCTACCACAGTACTACACTATAGTCTACCACAGTACTACACTATAGTCCTACCACAGTACTACACTATAGTCTACCACAGTACTACACTATAGTCCTACCACAGTACTACACTATAGTCTACCACAGTACTACACTATAGTCTACCACAGTACTACACTATAGTCTACCACAGTACTACACTATAGTCTACCACAGTACTACACTATAGTCCACCACAGTACTACACTATAGTCTACCACAGTACTACACTATAGTCTACCACAGTACTACACTATAGTCTACCACAGTACTACACTATAGTCTACCACAGTACTACACTATAGTCCTACCACAGTACTACACTATAGTCTACCACAGTACTACACTATAGTCTACCACAGTACTACACTATAGTCCACCACAGTACTACACTATAGTCTACCACAGTACTACACTATAGTCTACCACAGTACTACACTATAGTCTACCACAGTACTACACTATAGTCCTACCACAGTACTACACTATAGTCTACCACAGTACTACACTATAGTCCTACCACAGTACTACACTATAGTCTACCACAGTACTACACTATAGTCTACCACAGTACTACACTATAGTCCACCACAGTACTACACTATAGTCTACCACAGTACTACACTATAGTCCTACCACAGTACTACACTATAGTCTACCACAGTACTACACTATAGTCCTACCACAGTACTACACTATAGTCTACCACAGTACTACACTATAGTCTACCACAGTACTACACTATAGTCTACCACAGTGCTACACTATAGTCTACCACAGTACTACACTATAGTCTACCACAGTACTACACTATAGTCTACCACAGTACTACACTATAGTCTACCACAGTACTACACTATAGTCTACCACAGTACTACACTATAGTCTACCACAGTACTACACTATAGTCTACCACAGTGCTACACTATAGTCCACCACAGTACTACACTATAGTCCACCACAGTACTACACTATAGTCTACCACAGTACTACACTATAGTCTACCACAGTACTACACTATAGTCTACCACAGTACTACACTATAGTCTACCACAGTACTACACTATAGTCTACCACAGTACTACACTATAGTCTACCACAGTACTACACTATAGTCTACCACAGTACTACACTATAGTCTACCACAGTACTACACTATAGTCTACCACAGTACTACACTATAGTCCACCACAGTACTACACTATAGTCTACCACAGTACTACACTATAGTCTACCACAGTACTACACTATAGTCTACCACAGTACTACACTATAGTCTACCACAGTACTACACTATAGTCCACCACAGTACTACACTATAGTCCACCACAGTACTACACTATAGTCTACCACAGTACTACACTATAGTCCACCACAGTACTACACTATAGTCTACCACAGTACTACACTATAGTCCACCACAGTACTACACTATAGTCTACCACAGTACTACACTATAGTCCACCACAGTACTACACTATAGTCTACCACAGTACTACACTATAGTCTACCACAGTACTACACTATAGTCTACCACAGTACTACACTATAGTCTACCACAGTACTACACTATAGTCCACCACAGTACTACACTATAGTCTACCACAGTACTACACTATAGTCCACCACAGTACTACACTATAGTCTACCACAGTACTACACTATAGTCCACCACAGTACTACACTATAGTCTACCACAGTACTACACTATAGTCTACCATAGTACTACACTATAGTCTACCACAGTACTACACTATAGTCTACCACAGTACTACACTATAGTCTACCACAGTGCTACACTATAGTCCACCACAGTGCTACACTATAGTCTACCACAGTACTACACTATAGTCTACCACAGTACTACACTATAGTCTACCACAGTACTACACTATAGTCTACCACAGTACTACACTATAGTCTACCACAGTACTACACTATAGTCTACCACAGTACTACACTATAGTCTACCACAGTACTACACTATAGTCTACCACAGTACTACACTATAGTCTACCACAGTACTACACTATAGTCCACCACAGTACTACACTATAGTCTACCACAGTACTACACTATACTCTACCACAGTACTACACTATAGTCTACCACAGTACTACACTATAGTCCACCACAGTACTACACTATAGTCCACCACAGTACTACACTATAGTCTACCACAGTACTACACTATAGTCTACCACAGTGCTACACTATAGTCCACCACAGTACTACACTATAGTCTACCACAGTACTACACTATAGTCTACCACAGTACTACACTATAGTCTACCACAGTACTACACTATAGTCCACCACAGTACTACACTATAGTCCACCACAGTGCTACACTAGTCTACCACAGTACTACACTATAGTCCACCACAGTACTACACTATAGTCTACCACAGTACTACACTATAGTCCACCACAGTACTACACTATAGTCCACCACAGTGCTACACTATAGTCCACCACAGTGCTACACTATAGTCCACCACAGTACTACACTATAGTCCACCACAGTACTACACTATAGTCTACCACAGTACTACACTATAGTCCACCACAGTATTACACTATAGTCCACCACAGTGCTACACTATAGTCCACCACAGTGCTACACTATAGTCCACCACAGTACTACACTATAGTCCACCACAGTACTACACTATAGGCCACCACAGTACTACACTATAGTCCACCACAGTACTACACTATAGGCCACCACAGTACTACACTATAGGCCACCACAGTACAGGAAGATAGACAACACTTGAGAGAGAGAGAGAGAGTGGAGGGGGACTCACCTCCTCCTTGAGGGCGGGCCTGACGGAGTGGGCCAGCTTGGTCAGGTTCCTGGCGTGCTCCAGGTCCAGCTGGGCCCGCTTCTCGATGTAGGTCATCACGTCCTTGGAGTACTTACTCCACACCTTGGCCCGGTGGAGCGCGTACTCCACCCCTGTGGAGTGGACACAACCTTTCTTTAGCACGCTGGTGTGGGAGGGATAGTCACTGCTGGGATGGTATGGGAGGTACCAGGCTAGGAGGGTGAGGGACGGTCACTGTGGGATGGTATGGGTGGTACCAGGCTAGGAGGGTGAGGGACGGTCACTGCTGGGATGGTATGGGTGGTACCAGGCTAGGAGGGTAAGGGACGGTCACTGCTGGGATGGTATGGGTGGTACCAGGCTAGGAGAATGAGGGACGGTCACTGCTGGGATGGTATGGGAGGTACCAGGCTAGGAGGGTGAGGGACGGTCACTGCTGGGATGGTATGGGAGGTACCAGGCTAGGAGGGTGGTCACTGCTGGGATGGTATGGGAGGTACCAGGCTAAGAAAAGTTAAACAGGACACTTGCTAGGTATTGAATATACCTAGCAAGTGAGATTTCATAATATGTATATATTATATATATATATATATATATATATATATATATATATATATATATATATATATATATATATATATATATATATATATATAATCTTTAAAAAACTTAATTAAATAAAAGTAAAAGAAAGGGATAAATAAAGTTATATTACTA
This sequence comes from Procambarus clarkii, assembly GCF_040958095.1. Classification (NCBI taxonomy): domain Eukaryota; kingdom Metazoa; phylum Arthropoda; class Malacostraca; order Decapoda; family Cambaridae; genus Procambarus; species Procambarus clarkii. The sequence continues at coordinate 5,853,533 of NC_091192.1, forward strand.
AAAGGGACATTATTCAGAAGTCACTAAGCTCCATGTCTGGTACGAAAATTTAAGTCAAAACACCATTTTGAGATTTGTCCCGACCATCTCCGTTAGTTGACACCCGTAAGCAAGGATAAATATCACAGAAACATAAAGTTGAAAACACGTTCAGGAACAAGAGCAGTTGGATGTCCCTAGCAGGTGGAAGAAGGCATAATAGTTGCAAGGGTGCAGGTGTGACGAACCTTGCTCATGGCGGTGGAGGAACTCGTCGATCTGTTGAGCGGTGAGGACCTCTGGCTCCTTGAGGCCGGCCTCCACACAGCCTCCATCACCCACCCCAGCAGCAGCCGCCCCGCTCGTGCTCTCAGCGTCGCTGCTCACCAGGTTCTCACACGACTGTCCGAACACTGAACACGTTAGTACAGCCTACCTTTATTGCGCGCTCCTACCCGTCAACCCCTCACTTGTCCCTCAGCCCCTCAGTTGCCCCTCAACCTCTGACTAGCCGCTCAGTTGTCCCTCAGCCCCTCAGTTGCCCCTCAACCTCTGACTAGCCGCTCAGTTGTCCCTCAGCCCCACCTGGTCCGTCTGCCCACCTCTCTTTATCAGCCCCCCCCCCCCCCACAGCCTCCATTGTCCTTGAGAAGCTAGTAGTTCATCAACTACTTCCAAACTCACAACCAACTGTTACCAATGTGGACAGCGTTACACATACAGCAGAGGGAGGAAAACGGTTAGAGAAAAAGAGCCTGATGTTATTGCAGTAGTGGAAACCAAACTAAGAGACATGATCTTTGATGTAATATTTTGAGGTTGATACCAGAAGAAAGGAAAAGAAGACACCGAAAGGGAGTTGCACTCCTATTAAAAAAAAAGTGGAAGTTTCACACACACGCTAGCTAAAGAAAACACAGATACTGTAATAATATCAAATAAAATATCAGGCTCAGTATTGAATGAATGTGCTGAAGAAATTAGCAACTTTTCAGTACATCACTTCAAGAAAACATATTGTTAATATACTTAGATTGTCAAACATTCTCCTAATATATAGTATCTGACTTATTAACATGAAATTATATAAACGTGACCATATTTTTGGTCAGAATCTGAACCCTTATCAAGATACTTCCTGTCCTCAGGCTAGGATCGTCCAAGCAGGGGGGAACTATCACGAAATTTGAATTTTCTCAAATATAAGGAAATATTAGGCCTAAGATAGGTTAGGTAACATGTTTAGTTTCTGTTGGTCATTGTTGAGACTTGTAAGTAAGTAAGTAACTATCAAAAGAAGGCACCAAACCGGGAAGGCTATGTAGCACCATCAAATGTGCGGGATAATCAGAGGGCGCTAAATATCACCTAGGATGCTAATACGAGAACAGAACGCATAATGCGAACGATATCAAAAGTATTCGAGTCACCAAGAAGACTATCGAGAGACAAGCGACCGCGGAGGACGGTCGGAAAACAAGACACACGCTTGTCCCGGAAGTCAGGACATTCAACAAGGATATGCACGACCGTAAGAGGGACAATGCAATTAGGACAATAAGGAGCAGGGCGGCGCTCCATCAAGTGACCATGAGTCAAGCGAGTATGGCCAATACACAACCTCGCCAGAGCCGTTTCCCATCGTTGGTTACGGTGGTAGGATGACGGCCATGAGGACACAACTTTTAAGAGAACGTAGTTTGTTATGAGTAACAGACGACCAACAAGCCTGCCAACAGGTAAGAATGGAGGAATGGATATCTGGGTAAAAGTCGGAATAAGAAATACCTTTACGAGAGATGGGATAAGAGCGGACAGCTTCCCTGGCGGCAGCATCCGCACGCTCCTTTAAAGAGACATGAATAGGGCTGGGAACCCAACAAAACTCAACCGACTTAAATTTACTGTGAACAAGAAACAGCCAATGCTGGATCTCGACAACTACTGGATGAACCGAATTAAAGGACCCGAGAGCCATGAGGGCACTACGAGAGTCAACAACAACTACAAAGGAAGATTGACAACGAGAGAGCAGGAGACTAAGAGCATAGAGAATAGCATAAAGCTCCGCTGTAAAGATGCTAGTCTCCGGAGGTAGGCGACACATATAAGTGCGATCAGGATAAACAACAGAGTAGCCAACACCGTTAGTAGACTTAGACCCATCGGTGAAGACGGAAACGGAATGGGAGTGAAAAGAAAAGTGCTCAAGGAAAAGACATTTTAGAACCGTAGGAGGGGTAAAAGCTTTAGGGATGCGGGTCGAGGATGTACAAAACTGCGGAAGGGGGACTCTCCACGGGAGCAAAGAAGGAACGAGCAAAGAGAGGAACTCTCTCTCTCTCGTCTCTCTCTCTCTCTCGTCTCTCTCTCTCTCTCTCTCTCTCTCTCTCTCTCTCTCACACTCTCACACTCTCACTCTCTCACTCTTTCACTCTCTCACTCTCTCTCTCTCTCTCTCTCTCTCTCTCTCTCTCTCTCTCTCTCTCTCTCAGTCTCACTCTCTCTCTCTCTCTCTCTCTCTCTCTCTCTCTCTCTCTCTCTCTCTCTCTCTCTCTCTCTCTCTCTCTCTCTCTCTCTCTCTCTCTCTCTCTCTCTCTATCTCTCTCTCTGAATGGAAGTATCAAGCAGTACTCAAGACGGAACAGCGCAAGTGATTTGAAGAGTACAACCATTGTGATGGGATCCCTGGATTTGAAAGTTCTCGTAATCCATCCTTTCAAATTTCTTGCTGACGCAATATTTGCTTGGTTATGCTCCCTATACATTAGTAGTAGGGTTGACACCGTACAGAGGAATTTTGTTTTTTGAGAGAAATTCCTCCATATGGCACAGGGTTTTCAGGTAAATTTAGAAATTCCCGTTTGTGAGTCAGGGGTTTTCAGGTAAATTTGGACAGTCACAGATTTGGAAGTAAGGAATTCTTATGAGAAAAATAATTTCTGAGACTTTAGAAGTTTGTTAAGAGTTCTTATGCTGAAAATAAGTTCATACAAGTTTGTTAAAGTTCTTATAGGAGAAATTCAAAATTCATGTTTATTGCACAGGGTTTTCAGGGTAAACTCTACGGACGTTTTGAACCGGTTTTCAAAACCTCATATTTTTCGTAGACCATTTTCAGAGAATATTGTCCGAGACGTTTTTGTTAAGGAAAACAGGCATCTTAGTCATTACTTTAAGTTTTATAACCATTTACGGCTGTTTCACCTGTAAAGACCAAAATTCGTCAGAGTCCATTTTCAGATCAATTTTCATTAGAGTCAAGTTTTATACCGAAAATTCATCAGAGTTCACTTTGTGCCCAAAATATTCAGAGTCCAGTTTTCTAACAATATTCGTCAGAGTCCATTTTCAACCCATTTTTCATCAGAGTCCATTTTATACCTAAATTTTGCCAGAGTCCACTTTGTGAGCAAAATTTGACAGAGTCCAGTTTTTACCCAAAAATGAACAGAGTCCACTTTGTGCCGAAATATTCAGCGTCCAGTTCATGATCGAAATTAATCAGAGTCCAATTGAAGACCCAAATTTGACAGAGACCACATTTTCGCTACTAGCAGTTCAATCCCCCTGAAATTTTAAACAGTCATATTTCAGTTGTAGTAAATAAGATCAAATCAGATACTGAGCTCCAGCTCTCGTCCCCCACCTTAGTTCTCTCTCGTATCTTTGTAAATAACCCATCAATTTCCCTAAAATTTTTACCCTCTGTATTTCAGACACAGTAAATAAGATCGGGGCAGTTTCCGATCTCTAGCTCTTGTCCTCTTGTCCTCTGTCCAAGTGCACTCCTGTAAATTCACTACTATCAGTCCAAATCCCCCAGAGATTTAAACACCCAACTACATTTTCAGACATAGTAAATAAAAACCAGTTCAGTTACCGAGTTTCAACTCTTGTTCCCCGCTTAGCTCATTTTGTACAAGTTCTTTATTATCCAACTAAATTACCTGGAGATTTAAGATCACCTTACTTCTAACGTAGTAAAATTAATCAGGACATTAGCCAAGCTCCATTTCCTCTGTCTTAGATCATTGAACATAAATATATCCGATCAAGCCCCTCTCCAGCCCAACTCTTTATCAGAGTAATCACCTTACCCTTTCCCTCCCTTACCTTCTCATCCCCAACGTATCCAAACCTTCAATAATCATACTGTATTTGCATATTTTCTCTATATTCAGATGTGTTCTTCACATTTTTTCCATGTTTTCTGTGTTCACTCTATGTTCCACAAATGTTCACAGCATGCTCAGTTCATATTTTTTCACCTGTTTTTCTCAATTTTTCTGTTTCTACCATTTTCCCCGTATGTTCACTATGTTCTTTGTCATGTTTTCATGTACATCATATGTTCTCTGTATAACTTTTATACTCAGTATTCATGCTTTCAATGTTCTTAGCTTGTTCTTCACATGTTCAGTGTTCATTCTTTGTATTCCCTGTTTCTTATCATGTTTTCATATTCTCTGTAAGTTCATATTCCCTGCATGTTCACTTTATTCATCAACTTTTTCTTACATGTTTTCTGTGTTCACCGTATGTTCACTGTCTTCATTCCCTTACTTAACCTCAATTTTTTATGTTCTTTGTTTCTTTAAACCAATTTGTTTCTTCCATTCACTAACTAGTTCTTTGTCAAATATTATCATCGGCAATACAGTTTCCTCAACAATTTTAGTCACCCAGTTTTATTTGCAAAACTATGTCAGTAATTCTCGTAGTCAACTTAATAGTTCTACCAACCCTGTTCTTAAACAAATCTACACTTTATTCAGTTCCAAATTTACAAAGACAAACTTTTCTTGTAACGTTCCTTAACTAAAAATCTTTCGCCAATCAACTAAAACATAGTCACTTTCGTCATTTCTCAACTAAACTTATTATCCAATCAACCGAAAATAGCCAGGATTAATCTCATTCAACACCGTTCTTAACTTAAAACAACCTTTCTCTTGGCTAAAAATTGTCAAAGGAATCTTTCCAACACTGTTCATAACTAATTTTATCCATCGTCATTCAACTAAAAAATAATAACTTTCATCATTTCTTAACTAAACTTATTCCATAGTCAACAGAAAATATCCGTGTTCGTCGTGTTTCATTGTCATTTCTTATCTAAAAAATTATCCACCAATCATCAGAAAAGTCATGTTAATCATGTTTTCTCTTTTTGCTTAACTAAAAGTATTCATCAGTTAACTAAAAAATAGTTACTTCATCATGTTTCCCTGTCATTTCTTAACTGAAATATCACTTCTCTCATCTGAAATTGTCATGTGTAGCCTCTTTCCAACACTGTTCTTAACTAAAGTAACCTTTCACTTCGCTAAAATAGTCATGCGAACAAGCCTGAATGGTCCCCAGTACTATATGCGAATGAAAATAGTCATATTCATCATTGTTCCTAACTAAAATTATATGTCGTTAAGTAAGAAATATAGTCAAAGACACTCTTCGAGACATCAAGGACTTACTCAAAGACATCAAAGTTGCACACAAAGACATCCTTTAAGACTTCAAAGACACCTCTCGAGGCATAGAAGTTATTCTTTAAGACAACAAAGTCATTCTCAGAGTCATCAAAAGTTATTCTCAGTCACCTTTGTTATTCAAAGAAGCCTTCTGAGACATCCTCGTTCAACAAAAACTGTCCTCAGAGCCATCAAAAAATTAAATACAGTCATCAAAGTTATTCTCTAAGTATCTTTTCGTTCATCAGAGAAGCTTTCTAAGACATCTTTGTTCATAAAAGTTGTTCTCTAAGACATCAATCTTGTTCTCTAAGACATCAAAGATGTTCTCTAAATCATAAAAGTTAATCTCTAAGTCACCTTCGTTCATTAGAGAAACTTTCTAATCCATCTTCGTTGATCAAAGTTATTCTCAGAGTCATCAAAGTGATCTCTAATTCACCTTCGTTCTCCAAAAGTTGTTCTCTAAGACACCTTCGTTCATCAAAGAAACTCTCCTTCTTCCATCATGTTATTCTTTAAGACATCTTCAGTCATAAAATTTCTCTCCAAAATGTAACTAGTTCAGCTTTTCATACCAAACCTGCACTTCTGTTAAAATATATTTTCTTAGTCACTTTATCCTAAAACTGTTTCTCTGAACTACACTGCTCAAACCTACGTAACCTATCCTCTCCACCCAATGTTACTTAGTTAACGTAACGTTCCTAAACCTAACTTTACCTATCCTAACATAACTTACCTTACCTATCTTACCTAACCTAACCTAACTTATCCTGCTTAACCTCACTTACCTACATTACCTAACTTAACCTGCTTAACCTAACTTTACCTATCCTAACTAAACTTACCTTACCTATCTTACCTAACTTAACCTGCATAACCTAACCTGCTTAACCTAACTTACCTTACCTTACCTATCTTACCTAACTTATCCTGCTTAACCTACCTTACCTAACTTAACCTGCTTAACCTAACTTGCGTAACTTATCTTACCTATCCTAACCTAACCTAACTTGCTTTACCTAACTTAATCTTACATTCCCAAACTGCTGTATCCTACCTTATCAAGTCCAACCAGACATGATCTAACTTACATAATTATTCCTGCTTGTCTTTTGTGTTTCGTCAATCATTGTCTCATATTCATTTACTCATTTCAAGGGTTAATTTCTCAAATGGACATTTTTGCATTTCAAGTGTTATTTGTTAAAGTTCATCAAGTTGCTCATAAGTTGTATTTAGTAGGTTCTATCATATGTTCTTATTCCCCAACCCCTTAACCTAACCTCTTTTAATCTTAGTGTATTTATTAGGTTCTATCATATGTTCTTATTCCCCAACCCTTTAACCTAACCTTTCAGATGTACTTTATTGTGTTTTTGACGTATTTGTTGAATATATTATCCTTTTCATAACCTTTCAGATGTAGTTTTGTTTCTCCTTTGTATATTTTTACCCAAACCCACCATCCCACTTAACCTTCTTTCCTTCTTTTACTTTGTTTTCACATATAAGTTCATTCTTTATCTTACTAATAATAAAATTACATTAGTAAAGAATCAGATCTACTAAGACTTGAAATTGAGAAAAAACAAGAGAGCAAGGGAGTGAGAACATGAAAAGAGGAGAAAAGAGTAAGAGAGAGGGGGAGTAAAAGCATGGGAGCACTAAGACTTGAATTTGAGAAAAAGAAAAACTAAGTGAATGAGAGTGAGGGTGAGAGAATGGGAGCATTAAGACTTCAATTTGAGAAACAAGAGAGCATTTGAGCAAATGAGTGAGAGAGAGGGGGAGGAAGAGAGAGAATAAGGGAGAGAGATAGAAAAGGAGGGTTAGAAGGAGTAGGAGAAACAAAATAAAAGAAGGAAAGAAGGTTAAGTGGGATGGTGGGTTTGGGTAAAAATATATAAAGGAGAAACAAAACTACATCTGAAAGGTTATGAAAAGGATAATATATTCAACAAATACGTCAAAAACACAATAAACTACATCTGAAAGGTTAGGTTAAAGGGTTGGGGAATAAGAACATATGATAGAACCTACTAAATACACTAAGATTAAAAGAGGTTAGGTTAAGGGGTTGGGGAATAAGAACATATGATAGAACCTACTAAATACAACTTATGAGCAACTTGATGAACTTTAACAAATAACACTTGAAATGCAAAAATGTCCATTTGAGAAATTAACCCTTGAAATGAGTAAATGAATATGAGACAATGATTGACGAAACACAAAAGACAAGCAGGAATAATTATGTAAGTTAGATCATGTCTGGTTGGACTTGATAAGTTAGGATACATCAGTTTGGGAATGTAAGATTAAGTTAGGTAAAGCAAGTTAGGTTAGGTAGTAGCGGTAGTAGGTAGTAGGTTAGGATAGGTAAGATAAGTTACGCAAGTTAGGTTAAGCAGGTTAAGTTAGGTAAGGTAGGTTAAGCAGGATAAGTTAGGTAAGATAGGTAAGGTAAGGTAAGTTAGGTTAAGCAGGTTAGGTTAGGTTAAGTTATGTAAGTTAGGTTAAGCAGGTTAAGTTAGGTTAAGCAGGTTAAGTTAGGTAGGGTAGGTAAGTTAGGTTAGGTAAGATAGGTAAGGTAAGGTAAGTTAGGTTAAGCAGGTTAGGTTATGCAGGTTAAGTTAGGTAAGATAGGTAAGGTAAGTTTAGTTAGGATAGGTAAAGTTAGGTTAAGTTAGGTAATGTAGGTAAGTGAGGTTAAGCAGGATAAGTTAGGTTAGGTTAGGTAAGATAGGTAAGGTAAGTTATGTTAGGATAGGTAAAGTTAGGTTTAGGAACGTTACGTTAACTAAGTAACATTGGGTGGAGAGGATAGGTTACGTAGGTTTGAGCAGTGTAGTTCAGAGAAACAGTTTTAGGATAAAGTGACTAAGAAAATATATTTTAACAGAAGTGCAGGTTTGGTATGAAAAGCTGAACTAGTTACATTTTGGAGAGAAATTTTATGACTGAAGATGTCTTAAAGAATAACATGATGGAAGAAGGAGAGTTTCTTTGATGAACGAAGGTGTCTTAGAGAACAACTTTTGGAGAACGAAGGTGAATTAGAGATCACTTTGATGACTCTGAGAATAACTTTGATCAACGAAGATGGATTGGAAAGTTTCTCTAATGAACGAAGGTGACTTAGAGATTAACTTTTATGATTTAGAGAACATCTTTGATGTCTTAGAGAACAAGATTGACGTCTTAGAGAACAACTTTGATGAACAAAGATGTCTTAGAAAGCTTCTCTGATGAACGAAAAGATACTTAGAGAATAACTTTGATGACTGTATTTAACTTTTTGATGGCTCTGAGGACAGTTTTTGTTGAACGAGGATGTCTCAGAAGGCTTCTTTGAATAACAAAGGTGACTTTGAGAATAACTTTTGATGACTCTGAGAATGACTTTGTTGTCTTAAAGAATAACTTTTATGCCTCGAGAGGTGTCTTTGAAGTCTTAAAGGATGTCTTTGTGTGCAACTTTGATGTCTTTGAGTAAGTCCTTGATGTCTCGAAGAGTGTCTTTGACTATATTTCTTACTTAACGACATATAATTTTAGTTAGGAACAATGATGAATATGACTATTTTAGCGAAGTGAAAGGTTACTTTAGTTAAGAACAGTGTTGGAAAGAGGCTACACATGACAATTTCAGATGAGAGAAGTGATATTTCAGTTAAGAAATGACAGGGAAACATGATGAAGTAACTATTTTTTAGTTGACTGATGAATACTTTTAGTTAAGCAAAAAGAGAAAACATGATGAACATGACTTTTCTGATGATTGGTGGATAATTTTTTAGATAAGAAATGACAATGAAACACGACGAACATGGATATTTTCTGTTGACTATGGAATAAGTTTAGTTAAGAAATGATGAAAGTTTTTATTTTTTTGTTGAATGACGATGGATAAAATTAGTTATGAACAGTGTTGGAAAGATTCCTTTGACAATTTTTAGCCAAGAGAAAGGTTGTTTTTAGTTAAGAACGGTGTTGAATGAGATTAATCCTGGCTATTTTCGGTTGATTGGATAATAAGTTTAGTTGAGAAATGACGAAAGTGACTATGTTTTAGTTGATTGGCGAAAGATTTTTAGTTAAGGAACGTTACAAGAAAAGTTTGTCTTTGTAAATTTGGAACTGAATAAAGTGTAGATTTGTTTAAGAACAGGGTTGGTAGAACTATTAAGTTGACTACGAGAATTACTTTGACATAGTTTTGCAAATAAAACTGGGTGACTAAAATTGTTGAGGAAACTGTATTGCCGATGATAATATTTGACAAAGAACTAGTTAGTGAATGGAAGAAACAAATTGGTTTAAAGAAACAAAGAACATAAAAAATTGAGGTTAAGTAAGGGAATGAACACAGTGAACACAGAAAACATGTAAGAAAAAGTTGATGAATAGAGTGAACATGCAGGGAATATGAACTTACAGAGAATATGAAAACATGATAAGGAACATAGGGAATACACAGAATAAACACTGAACATGTGAAGAACAAGCTAAGAACATTAAGAGCATGAATACTGAGTATAAAAGTTATACAGAGAACATATGATGTACATGAAAACATGACAAAGAACATAGTGAACATACGGGGAAAATGGTAGAAAACAGAAAAATTGAGAAAAACAGGTGAAAAAATATGAACTGAGCATGCTGTGAACATTTGTGGAACATGGAGTGAACACAGAAAACATGGAAAAAATGTGAAGAACACAGCTGAATATAGAGAAAATATGCAAATACAGTATGATTATTGAAGGTTTGGATACGTTGGGGATGAGAAGGTAAGGGAGGGAAAGGGTAAGGTGATTACTCTGATAAAGAGTTGGGCTGGAGAGGGGCTTGATCGGATATATTTATGTTCAATGATCTAAGACAGAGGAAATGGAGCTTGGCTAATGTCCTGATTAATTTTACTACGTTAGAAGTAAGGTGATCTTAAATCTCCAGGTAATTTAGTTGGATAATAAAGAACTTGTACAAAATGAGCTAAGCGGGGAACAAGAGTTGAAACTCGGTAACTGAACTGGTTTTTATTTACTATGTCTGAAAATGTAGTTGGGTGTTTAAATCTCCGGGGGATTTGGACTGATAGTAGTGAATTTACAGGAGTGCACTTGGACAGAGGACAAGAGGACAAGAGCTAGAGTTCGGTAACTGCCCCGATCTTATTTACTGTGTCTGAAATACAGAGGGTAAAAATTTTAGGGAAATTGATGGGTTATTTACAAAGATACGAGAGAGAACTAAAGTGGGGGACGAGAGCTGGAGCTCAGTATCTGATTTGATCTTATTTACTACAACTGAAATATGACTGTTTAAAATTTCAGGGGGATTGAACTGCTAGTAGCGAAAATGTGGTCCCTGTCAAATTTGGGTCTTCAATTGGACTCTGATTAATTTCGATCATGAACTGGACTCTGAATATTTCGGCACAAAGTGGACTCTGATGAATTTCCGGAATAAAACTTGACTCTAATGAAAATTGATCTGAAAATGGACTCTGACGAATTTTGGTCTTTACAGGTGAAACAGCCGTAAATGGTTATAAAACTTAAAAGTAATGACTAAGATGCCTGTTTTCCTTAAGAAAAACGTCTCAGACAATATTCTCTGAAAATGGTCTTCGAAAAATACGAGGTTTTGAAAACCGGTACAATAAGTCCGTAGAGTTTACCCTGAAAACCCTGTGCAATAAACAGGAACCCTTCACACATAAATATAACCCATCATAATGAGACAGACATTGCAGCCAAATTAGCGTGTAACAAGTTTGAAGTTGAATTAGATCTAGGTATCCCCATCTCTGCTGTCAAAACTGTATTGGTCCAAACATTCAGATCTGATAGGAAAGAAATTACTGACTCCCAACGACCTGAAAGTACTAGTATAAAAAGCTATGATTTGTTCAGATCTGAAACCTACATCTATGGACAGCACAAAACGTCCACTAGACTGTGCGACACAGTGGTACAAGGATCAGGTTGGGTTACCGTTACCTGTGGCAGGTGGCTGCAGGTGATGGGTCTCCCAATCCTGAGCACTCCAGTTGCAAACTCTGTGAGCAGGAACTACGGCATGATCTCCCGCACTACATTACTGAATGCCCAGTTATTAGACCTTTCAGACCAGTTGGCATGAGGTACCTGGAGCTTTGCAATTACTTTATTCACTCTCGTATTCTTGAAGATATCCTCACAGTATACCCAAAATTTGCCAGTGCAGGCTATTAAACACATGACTCTGTATGACTAACCATCCTGCGAGATGGGGACTTGTATTACCACTGCTACCTTATTCAATCTTGTGTTGTTGATATCCTCAAAATGCATCCGGAGTCTGCCAGTGCAGACCGCTTATCACATGCCTCTGTATGACTAACCATCCTGTGTGATGGGGATTTTTTAGCATCACCTAGTTAGCTTTTTTTTGACACACTGTACTGCACTTCATATAGTCTAGGGTAGCTGCACTAATGCACATGTACCTAATATGTTAATAACAAAAAAAAAAAAAATGAACAGGAATTTTGAATTTCTCCCATAAGAACTTTAACAAACTTGTATGAACTTATTTTCATCATAAGAACTCTTAACAAACTTCTAAAGTCTCAGAAATTATTTTTCTCATAAGAATTCCTTACTTCCAAATCTGTGACTGTCCAAATTTACCTGAAAACCCCTGACTCACAAACGGGAATTTCTAAATTTACCTGAAAACCCTGTGCCATATGGAGGAATTTCTCGCAAAAAACAAAATTCCTCTGTACGGTGTCAACCCTACTACTTACGTTAGGTCGTCAGACATTATTATTCCAAAATTCTTTACATGCTGCTTTCCTACTACGGGCACATTTGATTGTGTTTTGTACCCTGTATTATGTTTTAGGTACTTATTTTTACCATACCTGAGTACCTGGAATTTATCACTGTTAAACTACTGTTATTTTCTGCTGCCCAGTTGAAAACATTATTAATGTCTGCTTGAAGTTTTTCAAAATCTTCAACATAAGTAATTTTCATGCTGATTTTTGTGTCATCTGCAAAGTATGATACGAAGCCGTGGCTTGTATTTGAGTCTATATCTGATATGAGAATAAGGAAGGGCAGTGGTGCAAGGACTGTACCTTGAGGTACAGAGCATTTAACTGCGCTTGGACTGGATTTTAGTTGATCGACTGTTACTCTTTGTGTTCTGTTCGACAGAAAACTGAGTATCCAGCGTCCAACTTTAACAGTTATTCCCATTGACCTCATTTTGTGTGCTATCACTCCATGGTCACATTTGTCGAATGCCTTCGTGAAGTCTGTGTATACCACATCTGCATTCTGTTTTTCTTTAAATGCCTCAGTGACTTTGTCGTGTTAGTCAAGTAGCTGTGAGAGCCACGATCTTCCTGCTCGAAATCCATGTTGGCCTGGGTTGTGGAGGTCATTGGTTTCCATGAATCTAGTGACCTGACTCCTGATCACTCTCTCAAATATTTTTATTATGTGGGACGTTAGTGCAACTGGTCTATAATTCTTTGCCAATGTTTTGCTTCCTCCCTTGTGTAGAGGGGCTATGTCTGCTGATTCATAGACATAGCCTGACACAAAGGTGTCAGGACAGCAGTCCCCTGCTGATAGGTGACCTGACAGACTGAGGCGCTGTCCATAATGACCGAACAACCACCCCTCCACCAGCCTACCACCCTCCTCCTCCTCTGACAACCTTGTTAGTCAAAACCAACCAGAATATTTAAGGGATGCATGAGAAACATGATTCCAGCCTCACTCTGTGCACTGACTGGCACACGCTGTCACCTCCCTCACCATGTAGAGACCATATACACAATAGACACACAATCATATCGTGATTTGTGTGACCTCAGAGCCGTGAGTGCTCTGGTCACACAAGATATCCTTATGGTGGGGACCAATGTCTCTAACACTCTCGTGCCTCAACGTCCATACTGGCAGTGTTCCCGCGTCACTGCTCAGGTACACAACGAATAGTGTATTTGGGCAGGAAACAGAAGCAGGAGTGAACACGGAACAGCGGACAACCCTGGGAACGGAACACAACTCCCAACAGCACAGTCAATGACAGGATGTTCGTATGTACTTCCACCAATAGTGCCAGTCACGTGGAGGGGATTCCATTACATTCCTGGGACAACAACAAGCAACTGACACTTCAACTACACCCCACTAATACAAGGAAGTACCCCCACTAGTACAAGGAAGTACACCCACTAGTACAAGGAAGTACACCCACTAGTACAAGGAAGTACACCCCACTAATACAAGGAAGTACCCCCACTAGTACAAGGAAGTACACCCACTAGTACAAGGAAGTACACCCACTAGTACAAGGAAGTACACCCCACTAATACAAGGAAGTACCCCCACTAGTACAATGAAGTACACCCACTAGTACAAGGAAGTACACCCACTAGTACAAGGAAGTACACCCCCACTAGTACAAGGAAGTACACCCCACTAGTACAAGGAAGTACACCCACTAGTACAAGGAACTACACCCCCACTAGTACAAGGAAGTACACCCCACTAGTACAAGGAAGTACACCTCACAAGTACAAGGAAGTACACCCTACTAGTACAAGGAAGTACACCCTACTAGTACAAGGAAGTACACCCCACTTGTACAAGGAAGTACACCCTACTAGTACAAGGAAGTACACCCACTAGTACAAGGAAGTACACCCCACTAGTACAAGGAAGTACACCCACAAGTACAAGGAAGTACACCCCACTAGTACAAGGAAGTACACCCACAAGTACAAGTACACACCACAAGTACAAGGAAGTGCACCCTACTAGTATAAGGAAGTACACCCACTAGTACAAGGAAGTACACCCCACTAGTACAAGGAAGTACACCCACAAGTACAAGGAAGTACACCCCACTAGTACAAGGAAGTACACCCACAAGTACAAGGAAGTACACCCTACTAGTACAAGGAAGTACACCCCACTAGTACAAGGAAGTACACCCACTAGTACAAGGAAGTACACCCACAAGCACAAGGAAGTACCCACCACTAGTACAAGGAAGTACACCCTACTAGTACAAGGAAGTACACCCCACTAGTACAAGGAAGTACACCCCACTAGTACAAGGAAGTACACCCCACTAGTACAAGGAAGTACACCCCACTAGTACAAGGAAGTACACCCCACTAGTACAAGGAAGTACACCCACAAGTACAAGGAAGTACCCACCACTAGTACAAGGAAGTACACCCACTAGTACAAGGAAGTACACCCCACTAGTACAAGGAAGTACACCCACTAGTACAAGGAAGTACACCCCACTAGTACAAGGAAGTACACCCACTCGTACAAGGAAGTACACCCCACTAGTACAAGGAAGTACACCCCACTAGTACAAGGAAGTACACCCACTAGTACAAGGAAGTACACCCCACTAGTACAAGGAAGTACACCCCACTAGTACAAGGAAGTACACCCACTAGTACAAGGAAGTACACCCCACTAGTACAAGGAAGTACACCCCACTAGTACAAGGAAGTACACCCACTCGTACAAGGAAGTACACCCCACTAGTACAAGGAAGTACACCCCACTAGTACAAGGAAGTACACCCCACTAGTACAAGGAAGTACATCCCACTAGTACAAGGAAGTACACCCCCACTAGTACAAGGAAGTACACCCCACTAGTACAAGGAAGTACACCCACTAGTACAAGGAAGTTCACCCCACTAGTACAAGGAAGTACACCCCACTAGTACAAGGAAGTACACCCCACTAGTACAAGGAAGTACACCCCACTAGTACAAGGAAGTACACCCCACTAATACAAGGACGTACACCCACTAGTACAAGGAAGTACACCCCACTAGTACAAGGAAGTACACCCACTAGTACAAGGAAGTACACCCCACTGGACAAAAGCGACCTAAGCCTCCTCGAGTACTTAAACAGCACGAGAGCCAAGAGCGCCCAGCTCCCATCTCCAGCGTCTCAGTGTGGACTTCAAGAAGGAAACTCCCCACTGTGCTCTCAGCCGTTGCTCTCATTTCTGGGCATCGTCTGCCTCTTGTATTTGTTTAGTAACCAATATATTGTATATAATAAAGTACCAACTCAAATAAACCACTGTAGAGGTCTACAAAGTTACCTAGCATGTTATTCAAACTTGCTTTTAATTGTAGGCCTAATAACTTTGAAAGAAATATGGAAGTAAATTGTTAGATTATCGTGAATTTTGGCAAGTGTTCAATTATCACACGAAATCACGTTATTTCTTGTTATTTATCAACACATACACACAGAGAGGCAGGCAGGCAGGGACAGAGACACAAGGGACAGAGCCAGACAGGCAGAAACAGACAGGCAGACAGACAGAGAGACAGACAGACGCATACAGCACCTGATAAACTCGCCAAGCGAGCAGGGTGAAGCCCGTCTCCCCCACACCAGACGGGCCACAAACACACAACTCTAACATAGCAACACGGCAGAGTATTTATAATCCATTAATCTCCAGAGGTGATACCTGCAGGGGATTAAATGATAAATATTGCAGAGCAATTAGCAGGCTTGTGTGTGTGTGTGTGTGTGTACTCACCTAATTGTACTCACCTAATTGTGCTTGCGGGGGTTGAGCTCTGGCTCTTTGGTCCCGCCTCTCAACCGTCAATCAACTGGTGTACAGATTCCTGAGCCTATTGGGCTCTATCAAATCTACACTTGAAACTGTGTATGGAGTCAGCCTCCACCACATCACTTCCTAATGCATTCCATTTACTAACTACTCTGACACTGAAAAAGTTCTTTCTAACGTCTCTGTGGCTCATTTGGGTACTCAGCTTCCACCTGTGTCCCCTTGTTCGCGTCCCACCAGTGTTGAATAGTTCATCCTTGTTTACCCGGTCGATTCCCCTGAGGATTTTGTAGGTTGTGATCATGTCCCCCCTTACTCTTCTGTCTTCCAGTGTCGTGAGGTGCATTTCCCGCAGCCTTTCCTCATAACTCATGCCTCTTAGTTCTGGGACTAGTCTAGTAGCATACCTTTGGACTTTTTCCAGCTTCGTCTTGTGCTTGACAAGGGACGGGCTCCATGCTGGGGCCGCATACTCCAAGATTGGTCTTACATATGTGGTGTACAAGATTCTGAATGATTCCTTACACAGGTTCCTGAACGCCGTTCTGATGTTAGCCAGCCTCGCATATGCCGCAGACGTTATTCTCTTTATGTGGGCTTCAGGAGACAGGTTTGGTGTGATATCAACTCCTAGATCTTTCTCTCTGTCTGTTTCATTAAGTACTTCATCTCCTATTCTGTATCCTGTGCCTGGCCTCCTGTTTCCACTTCCTAGTTTCATTACTTTGCATTTACTCGGGTTGAACTTCAACAGCCATTTGTTGGACCATTCACTCAGTCTATCCAGGTCATCTTGTAGCCTCCTACTATCATCCTCTGTTTCAATCCTCCTCATAATTTTTGCATCGTCGGCAAACATTGAGAGGAACGAATCTATACCCTCTGGGAGATCATTTACATATACCAGAAACAGTATAGGTCCAAGGACTGACCCCTGCGGGACTCCACTTGTGACGTCTCGCCAATCTGAGACCTCACCCCTCACACAGACTCGTTGTCTCCTGTTGCTTAGGTATTCCTCTATCCACCGGAGTACCTTCCCTCTCACTCCAGCCTGCATCTCCAACTTTCGCACTAGCCTCTTGTGTGGCACTGTATCAAAGGCTTTCTGACAATCCAAAAATATGCAGTCTGCCCACCCTTCTCTTTCTTGCCTTATTTTTGTTGCCTGGTCGTAGAATTCAAGTAACCCTGTGAGGCAGGACCTGCCATCCCTGAACCCATGTTGATGCTGTGTTACAAAGTTCCTTCGCTCCAGATGCTCCACTAGTTTTTTTCGCACAATCTTCTCCATCAGCTTGCATGGTATGCAGGTTAGGGACACTGGCCTGTAGTTCAGTGCCTCCTGTCTATCCCCTTTCTTGTATATCGGGACTACGTTAGCTGCTTTCCAAATATCTGGCAGTTCCCCTGTTGCCAGTGATTTGTTATACACTATGGAGAGTGGTAGGCTCAGTTCTCTTGCTCCTTCCTTTAGAACCCAAGGGGAGATTCCATCTGGGCCTATAGCCTTTGTCACGTCCAACTCTAGTAAACACTTCCTTACTTCCCCACTGGTAATCTCAAACTCTTCCAGTGGTTCCTGGTTAGCTATTCCCTCACTTACCTCTGGAATTTCTCCTTGTTCTAAGGTGAAGACCTCCTGGAATTTCTTATTCAATTCCTCACACACTTCCTTGTCATTTGTAGTGAATCCTTCCGCCCCTATCCTTAATCTCATAACCTGTTCCTTTACTGTTGTTTTTCTCCTAATGTGGCTATGCAGCAATTTAGGCTGAGTCTTTGCCTTGCTTGCGATGTCATTTTCGTATTGTCTTTCTGCCTCTCTTCTCATCCTGACATATTCATTCCTGGCATTCCTGGTGTGTGTGTGTGTGTGTGTGTGTGTGTGTGTGTGTGTGTGTGTGTGTGTGTGTGTGTGTGTGTGTGTGTGTGTGTGTGTGTGTGTGTGTGTGTGTGTGTGTGTGTGTAAAGTTGATCTGGGATGTGAGATCACGCACCCCACCCCAAACCTCTCTTCCCACACACACAAACACACACACACACACACACACACACACACACACACACACACACACACACACACACACACACACACACACACACACACACACACACACACACACACACCCATCCTCCCCCCCCCCTTGTTCCAAACACGCGCGCACTCACACACCGTAACCTGCATACCATGCAAGTTGTTGGAGAAGATTGTGCGAAAAAAGCTAGTGGAACATCTGGAGCAAAAGAACTTTGTAAAACAGCATCAACATGGGTTCAGGGATGGCAAGTCCTGCCTCACAGGAATAATTGAATTCTATGACCAGGCAACAAAAATCAGGCAAGAAAGAGAGGGGATGGGCAGACTGCATATTTATGGATTGCCAGAAAGCCTTTGACACAATACCACACCAGAGACTAGACTGAAAGCTGGAGATGCAGGCAGGAGTGAAAGGGTAGGTACTATATTGGATAAGGGAGTACCTAAGCAACAGAAGACAGCGAGTCACTGTGAGGGGTGAGGTCTCAGATTGGCGAGGCGTTACCTGTGAAGTCCCACAGGGTTCAGTTCTTGGAACCTGTTGGACTCTCTTTCTTATATATGTAAATGATCTCCCAGAGGATGGAATCGTTCCTCTCATTGTTGCTGATGATGATGCAAAAATTATGAGGAAGATTGAGACGGAGGAAGATAGTAGGAGCCTACAAGATGACCTAGACAGACTGAATGAATGGCCCAACAAATGGCTACTAAAGTTCAACCCGAGAAAATGTAAGGTAATTAAACTAGGCAGTAGAAACAGGAGGCCAGACAAAGGATCCAAAATGGAAGATGAAGTCCTTCATGAAACGGACAGAGTGAAAGATCTAGGAGTTGATAACACACCAAAACCTGTCACCTGAAGCCCACATAAAAAGAATAACATCTGCGGCGAATGCAAGGCTGGCTAACTTCAGAACAGCCTTCAGGAACCTGTGTAAGGAATCATTCAGAACCTTGTATACCACATATGTAAGACCAATCCTGGAATATGCGGCCCCACCATGGAGCCCGTACCTTGTCAAGCACAAGACGAAGCTGGAAAAAGCTCAGAGGTATGCCACTAGGCTAGTCCCAGAACTAAGAGGCATGAGTTATGAGGAAACGCTGCGTGAAATGCACCTCACGACACTGGAAGACAGAAGAGTAAGGGGGAGACATGATCACTACCTACAAAATTCTCAGATGAAATGACAGGGTAGATAAAGATGAACTATTCAACACTGGTGGGACGCGAACAAGGGGACACAGGTGGAAACTGAGTACCCAAATGAGCCACAGGGACGTTAGAAAGAACTTTTTCAGTGTCAGAGTAGT
The DNA here is from genome assembly GCF_040958095.1 of Procambarus clarkii. NCBI lineage: Eukaryota > Metazoa > Arthropoda > Malacostraca > Decapoda > Cambaridae > Procambarus > Procambarus clarkii. The sequence continues at coordinate 5,872,996 of NC_091192.1, forward strand.
TAACGGACGGAATACATTAGGCAGTGATGTGGTGGAGGCTGACTCCATACACAGTTTCAAATGTAGATATGATAGAGCCCAGTAGGCTCAGGAACCTGTACACCAGTTGATTGACGGTTGAGAGGCGGGACCAAAGAACCAGAGCTCAACCCCCGCAAGCACAACTAGGTGAGTACAACTTGGCGAGTACACCCGTCAACCATGGCTCCAGGCTGCGTGAGTGAGGTCATCGGGCATGACATCGTTATATTCCAGGTATGCGGTATACTTCTCACCCATAACTAATTGCTGGTATATGGGAGAGTTACACCTGTGTCAGGGTGTAGCACACCTTGCCCCGCTGCTCCCTTAACCTCTCACACATTGTCTCTCTTCCCACAATTTCTGCCTCTAAGGTTTTTGTTTTCGTCTTGATATTTCCATTCGTCTCAAGTCATGTCCTCAATTTGGTTGATTTTCTACTTAATTTTGTCCATTTTATCTTCATAGGAGTCTGGAGCATTTTCCCGGCGGCTCAGCGCTTGTACAGTTACAAGGAAATTTACGGGACTTGCATTCGAACGTGTTTAAAGTATAGCATTATGCGTGCGACGCTTAACTCGAAGTAGTAACGATAAAATATACAGATGTATGCCACAGCCCAGCTGGGCATCACAGCTGGGCATCACAGCTGGGCACCACAGTTGGGCACAACAGCTGGGTATCACAGCTTGGCACAACAGCTGGGTATCACAGCTGGGCACCACAGTTGGGCACAACAGCTGGGTATCACAGCTTGGCACAACAGCTGGGCATCACAGCTGGGTATCACAGCTGGGCACCACAGTTGGACACAACAGCTGGGCATCACAGCTCAGTAATACCCCCCCCCCCCTCCCACATGTCCATATAACTCCAGCCTAAATTCGTCCTCCCACAAGACTCTCTCACTTCCAGAAAGCGTTTGACACCGACTGCGTTAAACTATTGACACACTTGTAAACTATGCTGGTGTACTGGCAAGTGTAGGGACACTAACACCGCAGGTGTACTGGCAAGTGTAGGGACACTAACACCGCAGGTGTACTGGCAAGTGTAGGGACACTAACACCACAGGTGTACTGGCAAGTGTAGGGACACTAACACCACAGGTGTACTGGCAAGTGTTGGGACACTAACACCACAGGTGTACTGGCAAGTGTTGGGACACTAACACCACAGGTGTACTGGCAAGTGTAGGGACACTAACACCACAGGTGTACTGGCAAGTGTTGAGACACTAACACCGCAGGTGTACTGGCAAGTGTAGGGACACTAACACCACAGGTGTACTGGCAAGTGTTGAGACACTAACACCACAGGTGTACTGGCAAGTGTAGGGACACTAACACCACAGGTGTACTGGCAAGTGTTGGGACACTAACACCACAGGTGTACTGGCAAGTGTTGGGACACTAACACCACAGGTGTACTGGCAAGTGTTGGGACACTAACACCACAGGTGTACTGGCAAGTGTAGGGACACTAACACCACAGGTGTACTGGCAAGTGTTGAGACACTAACACCGCAGGTGTACTGGCAAGTGTTGGGACACTAACACCGCAGGTGTACTGGATATATGGCAATACGACGAGAAACATAAGGAATAAAAATCCTTGCATTAACTAACCAGGAGCATGAAAGGCGGGGCTCGGGAGCTAGGACCTGACCTTGTCATCACCCTCCACGCTAAGCCACTTTATGCAGCAAAAAGTTTCTTCACATATTTTGTAATATTTGGTAGTCTTTGTTTTACTAGGAGCGGTGAAGGGCCGCCAGTGGTGGGGCCCAGTCACTCCACCACCGCCACCACTGGTGGGGCCCAGTCACTCCACCACCGCCACCACTGGTGGGGCCCAGTCACTCCACCACCGCCACCACTGGTGGGGCCCAGTCACTCCACCACCGCCACCACTGGTGGGGCCCAGTCACTCCACCACCGCCACCACTGGTGGGGCCCAGTCACTCCACCACCGCCACCACTGGTGGGGCCCAGTCACTCCACCACCGCCACCACTGGTGGGGCCCAGTCACTCCACCACCGCCACCACTGGTGGGGCCCAGTCACTCCACCACCACCACCACTGGTGGGGCCCAGTCACTCCACCACCGCCACCACTGGTGGGGCCCAGTCACTCCACCACCGCCACCACTGGTGGGGCCCAGTCACTCCACCACCGCCACCACTGGTGGGGCCCAGTCACTCCACCACCGCCACCACTGGTGGGGCCCAGTCACTCCACCACCGCCACCACTGGTGGGGCCCAGTCACTCCACCACCGCCACCACTGGTGGGGCCCAGTCACTCCACCACCACCACCACTGGTGGGGCCCAGTCACTCCACCACCGCCACCACTGGTGGGGCCCAGTCACTCCACCACCGCCACCACTGGTGGGGCCCAGTCACTCCACCACCGCCACCACTGGTGGGGCCCAGTCACTCCACCACCGCCACCACTGGTGGGGCCCAGTCACTCCACCACCACCACCACTGGTGGGGCCCAGTCACTCCACCACCGCCATCACTGGTGGGGCCCAGTCACTCCACCACCGCCACCACTGGTGGGGCCCAGTCACTCCACCACCACTGGTGGGGCCCAGTCACTCCACCACCGCCATCACTGGTGGGGCCCAGTCACTCCACCACCGCCACCACTGGTGGGGCCCAGTCACTCCACCACCACCACCGCCAGTGGTGGGGCCCAGTCTCTCCACCACCGCTAGTGGTGGCCCAGCCACTCTACATAACAAATTATATGTAAAATAAATCTAGAAATACAAATTATGTCATACAACTGACATAGATACTGAGTTATGTGCCTATGACAGTGCCTAGTTCAGGACACCACACGACGTCGGCTGGTCATACTGAAGAACCCGTGGAGCTCACACCAACCTTCACACTACCCACGGCGTGTGAACCTTGCCAATTCTAACCAAACCCAACAAATCCCATGAAATATGAGGTGGGGGGAGGGGTGGGGGTGCATGATCTAGCCAATACAGGCAGGTGGGCCAACACTGGCCAGCAGCAGCTGTGTGTTTGAGGGCTCAACTTTCTCCTCTGCTTTGACAACACCATATTGCATGTTCCTCACACGCTTATAAATAAATATAATATATATATATATATATATATATATATATATATATATATATATATATATATATATATATATATATATATATATATATATATATATGTCGTACCTAGTCGCCAGAACGCACTTCTCGGCCTACTATGCAAGGCCCGATTTGCCTAATAAGCCAGGTTTTCCTAAATTATTACATTTTCTCTAATTTTTTTCTTATGAAATGATAAAGCTACCCATTTCTTTATGTATGAGGTCAATTTTTTTTTATTGGAGTTAAAATTAACGTAGATATATGACCGAACCTAACCAACCCTACCTAACCTAACCTAACCTATCTTTATAGGTTAGGTTAGGTTAGGTAGCCGAAAAAGGTAGGTTAGGTTAGGTTAGGTAGGTTAGGTAGTCGAAAAACAATTAATTCATGAAAACTTGGATTATTAGGCAAATCGGGCCTTGCATAGTAGGCTGAGAAGTGAGTTCTGGCTACTAGGTACGACATATATATATATATATATATATATATATATATATATATATATAACTGAAAACTCACACCCCAGAAGTGACTCGAACCCATACTCCCACAACTGGTATGTACAGGGACGCCTTAATCCGCTTGACCATCACGACCGGACATAAGGAAGTGATAGCCGAGGCTATATGAACCACTTCCCCGCCGGCACTCGGATGGTAATCTTGGGCATAGCATTTTATCAAATCACCTCATTCTTTGGGGCACACGTGAGGAACACAAATGCAAACAAGCCTGAATGGTCCCCAGGACTATATACAACTGAAAACTCACACCCCAGAAGTGACTCGAACCCATACTCCCACAACTGGTATGTACAGGGACGCCTTAATCCGCTTGACCATCACGACCGGACATAAGGAAGTGATAGCCGAGGCTATATGAACCACTTCCCCGCCGGCACTCGGATGGTAATCTTGGGCATAGCATTTTATCAAATCACCTCATAAAATGCTATGCCCAAGATTACCATCCGAGTGCCGGCGGGGAAGTGGTTCATATAGCCTCGGCTATCACTTCCTTATGTCCGGTCGTGATGGTCAAGCGGATTAAGGCGTCCCTGTACATACCAGTTGTGGGAGTATGGGTTCGAGTCACTTCTGGGGTGTGAGTTTTCAGTTGTATATAGTCCTGGGGACCATTCAGGCTTGTTTGCATTTGTGTTCCTCACGTGTGCCCCAAAGAATGAGGTGATTTGATAAAATGCTATGCCCAAGATTACCATCCGAGTGCCGGCGGGGAAGTGGTTCATATAGCCTCGGCTATCACTTCCTTATGTCCGGTCGTGATGGTCAAGCGGATTAAGGCGTCCCTGTACATACCAGTTGTGGGAGTATGGGTTCGAGTCACTTCTGGGGTGTGAGTTTTCAGTTGTATATAGTCCTGGGGACCATTCAGGCTTGTTTGCATATATATATATATATATATATATATATATATATATATATATATATATATATTATTAAATATGACCGAAAAAGTAAGATTAATAATTCTAACACGAATTTTCTCAATATTTCTTATGTTTCTTTTCACTGTCGATGGTAATTGAAAAATCAATACTCCAAAATTCATTTTTATTTTTAGTCTTTAGTTTTTTTTAGTTTTCATTTTATACCTGCATTTGGATGAGGTGATATGTTATAACAGTTTTGGATGAGGTGAACAAAACTTTCAACACAAGACAGAACACGAAACAATGGGTATATATTGGGTAAATTAAAGGGAAGAATGGAAGTAACTGCAAAGGGCCTATTGGCCCATATTTCTTGATGCTTCTATAGTGGTGCAGAGTCTTGAAGTGGGTAGAATATAGTTGTGCATTAATTGGCTGTTGATTGCTGGTGTTGACTTCTTAATGTGTAGTGCCTCGCAGATATCAAGCCGCCTGCTATCGCTGTATCTATCGATGATTTCTGTGTTGTTTGTTAAGACTTCTCTGGTGATGGTCTGGTTGTGGGAAGAGATTATATGTTCCTTAATGGAGCTCTGTTGCTTATGCATCGTTAATCGCCTGGAAAGAGATGTTGTTGTCTTGCCTATATACTGAATTCTTTGAGGCTTACAGTCCCCAAGTGGGCATTTGAAGGCATAGGCGACACTGGTCTCTTTTAAAGCGTTAAAAGAGACCAACAAGTAGTTTAAAGCTACCGGCACCCGCCCCTGTACCCACCACACGGGCAGCGGAGGAGCCCCCCCCCCCCACAATCAGTGACTCAAGCCACACCTCCCACTCACAAATTCTTCACTATAAATAAGATGGTATTATCCAACCTACCAGTGATTGCACTCCATCAATACACATGTATCTTAAATGCAGCTCTTGCATCTGGACTATTCCCCACACTTCAAGAATGCCACAATAAGATTAATCCCCAAGCCAGGGAAACCCCCAACCCAAACTGAAAACTACAGGCCAATTTCCCTCCTCGAAGTACCAGGTAAAATATTCGAAAAAATTATCAATCAGAGACTTGCGAAGTACATGGAAGAGGAAGGGAAGTATAACACCAGGCAACATGGGTTTAGAAACCTCAGAGGGGCCCATACAGCTATAGCCCTGATCTACGAGCATATAGCCAACGCAGTGTCGAAAAAAGATCAGTGTAATATAGTGCTTAGAGACGTCTCGAAAGCCTTCAACAAAGTGTGGCACACAGGCCTAAAATATAAGATATCTGAACTAGGGCTTCCTGAGAGATTTACTGCTACTCTCTGCAGGTTTATAGACAATAGAACTGCTAGGCTTAATATCGGCAGCTACTTGGGTGACGTAATAGAACTGAAAAGTGGAGTACCACAAGGAAGCTGCCTCTCCCCCACTCTATTCAACATATATACAGCTGACCTACCCCAACCCCAACATGGAGAATACATCACATACGCTGACGATGTCACCCAAATAATATGCCAACCGGGCCCATCAAAGCCGCTACTAGCCGACAAGACCAAGGCAGCAATTGAACTCATAAACAACTTTGAGAAGCAATGGAAAATTAGCACCAACAAACAAAAGTTTCAGATAATACACATTGCGAAAAGAAACCCGGACCCCATCATCCTTGACACCCATCCGATCCAATATGCGGAGGTAGGCAGAATACTGGGACTTATGATAAATAGAACAGGGATACAAATTCATGTAAGGGACCGACTAAACAAAGCCAAAGCAGCATTAGGAAAACTGAGAAGATTCCGAAGCCTCAGTACTAACATTCAGATCCACCTATATAAGGCTCTAGTTCGGCCGCATCTAGAGTATCCCCCAGTACCACTACACACCATAAAGAAAACTAACATGCAGAAACTGCAAGCAGTACAAAATAAGGCGCTAAGGAGAGCAGCAAAACACCGTCCACCATATGATCAGACAATCCAGGAGCTCCACGAACTCCTGAACATACAGCCACTAAACATCAGACTGCAGCACCAAGCCATCAGGGTGTGGAACACCATCGAAATGTTAGAGGACCCAATGTTTGAAAGATTGCTCCAAGATGAGACGCCCCGCTCCCACAGCTGGTGGCCCAAGAGCCTCGATTCTCTGGACGAAAACCCCGCCCCACAGTATATAATCCCCAGATGAGATATATATATGTATATATGAACAGTTCATATATGTGTATATATGAACAACTCGATAAATAATAATATGTATGTATGAACAACTCGATAAATAATAATAATAAAATAAAGAGCCTTAAACAGAACAACATGTGTGGAAGCATCGGAGTGTGTATATATGAATGCTACACAGTATTCATCTATGGACATCCATATATGGTGAAACACATGTGAAGAACCTCTCACACACTCACAGCTCCCTGACAAGAGGGAGCCAGCTTAGCTTAGCTGCCAACACCCACACATGGGGTCAGCAAGGCGGACAGCCCGCCTGCTTTCATACCTCTCACTGTATTTCCCACTTCTATACTTCCCTTCACCTATGCCTCTCCTTCCTCTTTACTCAAAAAAAAATAAGAATACGATGTTTGTCGTGCCGTGACCTGTGATTATAAGTATAGGCTCAACCTCCCGTGACCTGACCGCTGACGCCCCTGCCCTCTGACCTATCCTGCTGACCTCTGACCTTCCCAGCAGCATCCGTGACTGTTCCTGCTCGCTCCACCCAGAGCCCCTGATGGACTGACTAACATTTCACGTTAATCCCAGGATTAATCCCAGGATTAAGGATGCTGCATCAGGATTGTCTGTGGCTCCAACCGTGAACGGTATCTTACACGCTCCTGCCTCACTCTCCCCCTCCCCTGCCTCACTCTCCCCTCCCCTGTCTCACTCTCCCCTCCCCTGCCTCACTCTCCCCTCCCCTGCCTCACACTCCCCTACCCTGCCTCACTCTCCCCTCCCCTGCCTCACTCTCCCCCTCCCCTGCCTCACTCTCCCCCTCCCCTGCCTCACTCTCCCCTCCCCTGCCTCACTCTCCCCTCCCCTGCCTCACTCTCCCCTCCCCTGCCTCACTCTCCCCTCCCCTGCCTCACTCTCCCCTCCCCTGCCTCACTCTCCCCTCCCCTGCCTCACTCTCTCCCCCCTGCCATACTCTCCCCTCCCCTGCCTCACTCTCCCCCCCCTGCCTCACTCTCCCCTCCCCAGCCTCACTCTCCCCTCCCCTGCCTCACTCTCTCCCCCCTGCCATACTCTCCCCTGCCTCACTCTCCCCTCCCCTGCCTCACTCTCCCCTCCCCTGCCTCACTTTCCCCTCCCCTGCCTCACTCTCTCCCCCCTGCCTCACTCTCCCCTCCCCTGCCTCACTCTCCCCTCCCCTGCCTCACTCTCCCCTCCCCTGCCTCACACTCCCCTCCCCTGCCTCACTCTCCCCTCCCCTGCCTCACTCTCCCCCTCCCCTGCCTCACTCACCCCCTCCCCTGCCTCACTCTCCCCTCCCCTGCCTCACTCTCCCCTCCCCTGCCTCACTTTCCCCTCCCCTGCCTCACTCTCCCCTCCCCTGCCTCACTCTCCCCTCCCCTGCCTCACTCTCCCCTCCCCTGCCTCACTCTCCCCTCCCCTGCCTCACACTCCCCTCCCCTGCCTCACTCTCCCCTCCCCTGCCTCACTCTCCCCCTCCCCTGCCTCACTCTCCCCCTCCCCTGCCTCACTCTCCCCTCCCCTGCCTCACTCTCCCCTCCCCTGCCTCACTTCCCCCCCCCTGCCTCACTCTCCCCTCCCCTGCCTCACTCTCCCCTCCCCTGCCTCACTCTCCCCTCCCCTGCCTCACACTCCCCTCCCCTGCCTCACTCTCCCCTCCCCTGCCTCACTCTCCCCCTCCCCTGCCTCACTCTCCCCCTCCACTGCCTCACTCT
>NC_091192.1:5886459-5958959 GCF_040958095.1 Procambarus clarkii
TGATCAAAGCTTGCTTCATCACCAGCTCCGAGATGTGCCAGGCGCTGCTCCACACTCTCCACTGTGCTGCCACAACCTGAGGCGCTGCTCCACACTCTCCACTGTGCTGCCACAACCTGAGGCGCTGCTCCACACTCTCCACTGTGCTGCCACAACCTGAGGCGCTGCTCCATACTCTCCACTGTGCTGCCACAACCTGAGGCGCTGCTCCACACTCTCCACTGTGCTGCCACAACCTGAGGCGCTCCTCCACACTCTCCACTGTGCTGCCACAACCTGAGGCGCTGCTCCACACTCTCCACTGTGCTGCCACAACCTGAGGCGCTCCTCCACACTCTCCACTGTGCTGCCACAACCTGGGGCGCTGCTCCACACTCTCCACTGTGCTGCCACAACCTGAGGCGCTCCTCCACACTCTCCACTGTGCTGCCACAACCTGAGGCGCTGCTCCACACTCTCCACTGTGCTGCCACAACCTGGGGCGCTGCTCCACACTCTCCACTGTGCTGCCACAACCTGAGGCGCTGCTCCATACTCTCCACTGTGCTGCCACAACCTGGGGCGCTGCTCCACACTCTCCACTGTGCTGCCACAACCTGAGGCGCTGCTCCACACTCTCCACTGTGCTGCCACAACCTGAGGCGCTGCTCCACACTCTCCACTGTGCTGCCACAACCTGAGGCGCTGCTCCACACTCTCCACTGTGCTGCCACAGCCTGAGGCGCTGCTCCACACTCTCCACTGTGCTTGCTGCCACTCCACCTCTCATTCTTAGTGAGTCTGAGAGATCTTAGTGCTCAACCAGACGATCCTCGGCCTCTCAACACCTGCAACAGGTGTGAGGTATTAAGAGATCGAGCAAGACTCGGCGGTACTTATATGTGATCACCTGTGTGGTACAACATCGCACACCTGTCATTGGTGTATGTGTTGTACATTACACCATATGTTTACCGGCAGTCAACACAGCATATGTTATGATGTCTGCCTCATTGATGACTCTATATTTTCTGAATGATTATTGACGTCATTGTGCAAGGCCGAGATGTAGTCTGGAGGTCGTGTGTAATCCCTTGCTCCAGGCAGTGACAGCTGCTGTGTAATCCCTTGCTCCAGGCAGTGACAGCTGCTGTGTAATCCCTTGCTCCAGGCAGTGACAGCTGCTGTGTAATCCCTTGCTCCAGGCAGTGACAGCTGCTGTGTAATCCCTTGCTCCAGGCAGTGACAGCTGCTGTGTAATCCCTTGCTCCAGGCAGTGACAGCTGCTGTGTAATCCCTTGCTCCAGGCAGTGACAGCTGCTGTGTAATCCCTTGCTCCAGGCAGTGACAGCTGCTGTGTAATCCCTTGCTCCAGGCAGTGACAGCTGCTGTGTAATCCCTTGCTCCAGGCAGTGACAGCTGCTGTGTAATCCCTTGCTCCAGGCAGTGACAGCTGCTGTGTAATCCCTTGCTCCAGGCAGTGACAGCTGCTGTGTAATCCCTTGCTCCAGGCAGTGACAGCTGCTGTGTAATCCCTTGCTCCAGGCAGTGACAGCTGCTGTGTAATCCCTTGCTCCAGGCAGTGACAGCTGCTGTGTAATCCCTTGCTCCAGGCAGTGACAGCTGTTGTGTAATTCCATGCTCCAGGCAGTGACAGCTGCTCTGTAATCCCTCGCTCCAGGCAGTGACAGCTGCTGTGTAATCCCTTGCTCCAGGCAGTGACAGCTGCTGTGTAATCCCATGCTCCAGGCAGTGACAGCTGCTGTGTAATCCCTCGCTCCAGGCAGTGACAGCTGCTGTGTAATCCCTTGCTCCAGGCAGTGACAGCTGTTGTGTAATCCCTCGCTCCAGGCAGTGACAGCTGCTGTGTAATCCCTTGCTCCAGGCAGTGACAGCTGCTGTGTAATCCCATGCTCCAGGCAGTGACAGGTGCTGCGTAATCCCTCGCTCCAGGCAGTGACAGCTGCTGTGTAATCCCTTGCTCCAGGCAGTGACAGCTGCTGTGTAATCCCATGCTCCAGGCAGTGACAGGTGCTGTGTAATCCTATGCTCCAGGCAGTGACAGGTGCCGGGGTGACGCCTGGTTGTCACGTGACGTAACAAGACAGGTCTTGCTCCTCAGTGGACGCGTAATTCATGACGTGTCTCACCGTAATGACGCGATGTGTGTCGTGTAGACGGCGCTCTCTCGTAGAGTCAAGCACTGAACGTATTGCTAACTGTACTGAGTAAATGTCATTAACTCGTATTGTTGTTAATGTTAAACCACCCAGTGTAGTAGTAGTAGTTGTACTACTGCACTACTACTATTACAACGTCATTACTTGAGTTAAACCATGAATTAATTCTGGAGTACCAAACCAACATAGCTTATTATAACTAATAAACTAAAAATTTGATGTAGGACCTTTAAGATAATCCTTTAGTGCAATGGAGAGATACTAACAAGCCAGTGGATGACGGCCAGGTGCACACCTGTCTCACAGTCCTAGCCCAGCCGTGGTGGAGGAACAGTGGAATGACAATGATAACCTCTGTGACCCACGTTTGGGAGACAGGCACAGAGACAATTAAGGACAGCCGAGTGGCAGTAGGAACAGAAGCTGAAAAAGTGTCCCCTGATGGTGATGAGGTGCAGGGCAGCGTTGTGAATTCTGCGGGACACATCTCTTGGAATACCTCAAAAAGTTGGACATTAGCTAAGGCAAAAATTAGCTAAGGCAAAAATTAGCTAAGGCAAACAAATGGGGTGTAGTGGGGAATGGAAGGGAAGGAGAAGAGGATGGAGTATCACGGAGGGAAGAGTCTGGGGAAAATAAACTATCCACTAATGATGGCAGTGGTCAACCCCGTGTGGTGGAAAATGTTGACGGAGAAGCTCAGGAAAAATGGTTTACAAAAATTGAATTTGAAGACATAGTTAAAAATAGAGTTAACTTTTGGTAGTGGGGCGGGTACATGTGCTCAGCAGGAGGACATGTCAACATGTTGGGTGTAGACAAGGCCATACACTTGCAGTAATAACAAACCGCAGCAAAAGTGTCTGAGAACATAGTCGGAAAAATTACTGTATCGACGTTGTATTCCTTCCATGTTGGTTTTAATTGTTTCTTTGGCAATGAAATACATTCTTGAAGGACATCATGCTGTGACACATTAGAACATAAGCATCATATTATGCTTTCACATGCATTATTAATTTCTGCCCACCGTCTGAAGTGAGGGGATTAATTCATTAGCTCCCTCGCCTCTCATTAGTCTAATCGCAGAAGCGTCATTTATCTCAAATCAACCCGTACTCGCACTTTCGTATAGTCAATATTGACTTATTAAATACGTGCATATGTGACATACTAAACATACTAGTTTACCTTGAAAAGCTTAATAGAAAACACCGACCTTACCTAACCTTCTTAGTATGTTAAGATAAGCATCTTATTGCTTCGTAATTACAATTATTACTTAACCTATTATAGGTATAAGTTAAGTAATAATTGTAATTACTTAACCTATTATAGGTATAGGTTAAGTAATAATTGTAATTACGAAGCAATAAGATGCTTATCTTAACATTTTAAGAAGGTTAGGTAAGGTCGGGGTTTTCTATGAAGCATTTCAAGGTAAACTAGTATGTTTAGTATGTCACATATGCACGTATTTAATAAGTCAATATTGACTCTAAGAAAGTGCGAGAACGGGTTGCTCAGATTATATCTGCAATACTCTGTATGTTCAATCATATCATCATTATTTCGGTAATAGTATTTCTTGGACCATGAGAATAATCTTGGGATTATTTTCATGGCTTCATTTTATACCTTCTCCAACTTGTTTAGTCTACCCTTACCAAAACAACACATGACAGGGGCAGCATAGTCAATAAGAGATCTCACAGCATGCCATGTGATTACTATTGGAATGTGAAATGTAAAATATGGTTAATAATTGTGTATTGTATAGGTTTGTTAGCCCCTTGAGGGCCCTTACATAGTCGTGGGGTAGAAATAGCCTAAGATACTCTCTCTCCTTTTGAGATGTACTTCCTTTTCTCGGTAAAGTTACTTGAACTTGAACGCACCTGTGAGAAGATATTGTAAATCAATTGCAATATCATTCACAGATAACTGGGAACACTTCTGTGGAAAGAATGACATGTATGCTCGGGATGGGGTGCATCTATCCAGGGCTGGGGTGGTGGTTGTTGCAAACTCGTTAAAACCTGTGGTTGGATGGGCTTGTTTGGGTTTAAAAACTTAGTTGATAGTGGTAGGAAAATTGAGATGGAGAAAGGAGGCAATATAAGTATATGTTGGTGGGGGAGGGGGGGGGGATGGCAAAATGAACAGGGAAAGAGAAGGGCCTCAAAATAACAATACACTTACGGTATATTACACTGACTGTAGAAGTCTAAGAAACAAAATGAACGATTTAAATGCTCTTGTCTGCACAGAAACAATAGATATTATTGCACTTACCGAAACGTGGATGAATGTAGAAAATAGAGAACTATTAGCTGAATATCAAATAAACGGATTTAAACTATTTCACACAGATATATTAGACGAGGAGGGGGAGTAGCCATATATGTTAGGGACAATTTGAAATGTAGTTTATAAAGAGGGAATCAAAACTGAGTCACACACAAATTATTTGGCTAGAATTAAACGAAAAAGGTAAAAATCTTATAATAGGAGTTATATATACGCCACCAAACTTTGACAAAATGGAAGCAAAGCATCTATGGGATGAAATATCTAGAGCATCTAGGTCAAACAGTAATTGTGTCATGGGTGACTTTAATTTTAGTGGAATAAACTAGATTAACAAAACAGGGAATAATGAAACAGAAGATTATCAAGAATTAATTGACGATTGCTTGTTTAAGCAACATATTAAGGAACAACACGTGAAAATAAAACTTTAAACTTAGTGTTAACAGCGAAACGAAAATTAATGACATCGAAATAGGGAGTGAGCTAGGGAACAGTGATCACACAGATATCAGATTTAGCATAGAATGGAATAGATTTGTAGGAGAAAATTATGTTAGATCAAGTAGATTGAGTGCTAGATCAACAACCCTGTTACCGAACCAGTATTTACCCAGGTCTTTCCTAAATCTAAACATATCCAATTTACACCCATTGTTTTGTGTTCTGTCTTGTGTTGATACTTTCAACACCCAACCAATTTCTAGTTTCAGCCTCAGTTTCGATAGATTCTCTGAATAGCCGAAGATTGACTGACAATATAACATATGACAACAACATAACCCAACATAATATGACAACATAATCCTTGTTATGCTCAGTCATCCACTTGTACACCTCTATCATGTCACTCCTAATTCTTCGCCTTTCTAGAGAATGTAATTTAAACTTTGTCAATCTTTCTTCATATGACAGGTTTCTAATTTGAGAGATTAACTGTCATCCTACGCTGGAGGCGTTCTAGGGAATTTATATCCATTCTATAGTATGTCGATGTGAGAGAATGGTCTCTCAGGATTCTCCCACAGCTGACTTTAATGGCTCATTGCAGTGCACAGTGCACCAATTTCGTGCACAAGCCCTATCTCTGTTAATCCTGGACAGTAATCTATCATGTTGGGTGTCCTCAGGATGCCCACATAACCAGGAATACGTTTATAATACGGAGGCCGCCGTATGTCCAGGCAGGAAGTAGATACAGGAAAGTTAAGCATACTTGCCACAAAGGGTCAATGAGTACATTGGAGGTGCCTGGCGTGAGAGAGGGAGAGGAGACGCCAGTGAGGCGACTGACCTCTGGGGTCAGCCTCAACCGGCGCGATGGAGAATAACAACTGTGACATGGTCGTGACATGTTCATGACGTCACCTCTGCTACTGATCAGGGAACGATCAATATGATTGGTTCCCACTCTTTTGCTGCAATGTCATTGGTCAAATTGTAATCCCTTGTGTTGTGTCCCACGAGATGCCCTGCAGCTGCTGGCAAGAGCAGTCACGTGAGAGAGCCCTTGCATAGAGGACATGTCCTGTTCTGTCTATCGGCCAATAGACAGAAGAACACCGTCTATTCCTCACCGTCAAGTTAAACTAAGTGTCTTTTCGATATACCAACGCTCGCCCGGAATCGCGACTGTGAATATATTATTTAGAAGCCTAGTGACAAATCACCAAAGCGAAACAGACTGGTGTCAGGTAACCCCTGGTGACAAGCGGAGATCATCTGTGAGTGAACTAAGGCAGTGCCGCCGCCTAAGTAACCTGTGTGTGACTTTACCACAGTGTACCGCATGGTACCACATAACCTGCAACCACCAGTCGCCACTGTCCAGAGCGTGTAGCAGCCTCAAGCCGCCCTGCCTAACACTACGTGACGTCACCACCTTACTCACCGCCAGTGCCAGAGTGTACGCGGGTGTCTGTTGACATACAGCGCGCCCTCCTGCGAGTACCTCCGTGTCAAGCACGGTTTGTGGGAAAGCCTGTCGTCAATGGTCTCACGTCATAACGAGGAAACCAGCTGTCAGGCCACCTACGAGTTCTTGCATAAATGTGCCTGAGTTAGTGAGAGAATAAGAGAAGTACCCTACCTGTAAGTACAAGATCTTCTCAGTTTTATTGTGTCTGTCTGTGTTGATCTGAGGTATCAACCACAGTCTCACCTTCTCATACCTAACACAGGTATAGGTGAAGACACCCCGACGGTGAATGCGTGTTTATCTGTGTGGTATCACAACATTACACTCGTCTGTGAATGTGAGTGTCACATACAACACACATTTAGTTATTGTGTGACATTATTATTGTGCATGTTATTGCCTGTCCCATTGACAATATTATTATGATTTATTGCGCATCATCATTACCCGAGTATCCGGTTGGAACTCTTGTGATCCCTTTGCATACCGGCAGTTAGGTTTACCATGTTAATGATTGGCTGTCAACTGTTTTAAGTTAGGTGTTTCGCCACGAGTGGATCCGAATCGATTTGCCAGACGTCAAGAGTCTCGCTAATGCAACCATAGCCTTTCTGACACCAATCTAAAGTAAATCAAACACCCTTTGTATTAGTGGTTAAGTTAGTAAATAAACTACTGTTAAGCTTTATGCGGTGTTTCCGTTGAACCACTTCTGAATACTGCCAACTATATACACAAGCCTTCAGCTCCAGGTGTCTCCAACACCGAGTTGCCTAATTCACTAAACTATAAATGTGATGAGGGCCCTAGGAGTCCCTTAAAGTGTTAATTCACTAAGGAGATTCCAACGATCAATGTGGAGCAGGACCAGGTGAGGCTAGTCTGAGAAGAGACCCTCAAGGACTCTAACTCGACCTTGCTCCCAGGCCCTGTATGGTTGCTCTCGTATTTTATCTGCTGATTCCGAGAGCTTCGTAAAGCGTCTGCCGCGGGAAAGCAAAATAGAAAACCCCCACAGGCGACCAAAACTGAACTGCATAATGTAAATGGAGTCTAACCAGAGCAAGATATTGCTAAAGAACACCACCAAATGTCTTGTTACTAACGCTACGATTAATAAATCCCAGTGTCCTATTTGCCTTATTACGAACATTAATGCATTGATTTTTTGGTTTTAAATTCTTACTAATCATAACTCCCAGATCCCTTTCGCAATACGACTTCGCAATCTGAACACCATCTAGCTCGTATATTGTAACTATATCATCATTACGTAGCCTTAAAATTAAACTGCATCTGCCAATCTTTTGACCATTTCAAAACCCTATTTAGATCATCTTGAAGTGATAGAGTCTTTTTCCCCTGTTTATTTCCTTCCCGATTTTTGTATCACCGGCAAATTTGCAAATATTGCTGCTTAAACCTGAATCTAAATCATTTATATATCATAAATAACAGAGGTCCCAGGACAGAGCCTTGAGGCACTCCACTTACAACATTTTCCCACTCTGGCTTAACCTATTTATACTAACTCTGTTTCCGTTGGTATAGCCATGCCCTAATCCAACTTAATATAGCAACCCCAATACCATGAGACTCTATCTTTTTAATCAGTCTTTCATGTGGCACTGTATCAAAAGCTTTGGTAAAGTCAAGGTACACAACATCACAAACCTTACCAATATCAACTGCCTAAACTATGCTGAAATAAAATTATAGCAAATTTGTTAAACATGAACGGCCATTTATAAAACCATGTTGTGAATCATTTATTAATTTATGTTTTTCGAGATAAAGATGAATGGTATTTGCAATTATCGATTCAAGTAACTTTCCCATAACAGACGTTATGCTAATTGGCCAATAGTTTGATACAAGTGATTTATCTCCTTTTGAAGTGATCTAAAGTGATCACTTTGAGCTATCTAAAATTGTTACCACAATAGCAACCTTCCACGACTCTGGCACTCTGCCTGACTATTTATTACATATGGTTGGCAATGGCTCGCAAAACTCCTCTTTGCATTCTTTAAGCATCCTGGCAAACACTTCATCCGGCCCTGGGGATTTGTATGGATTGAATTTCACTATTTGTTTAATAACATCCTCCCTGGTAACTGCTAAACTAATCAACCTGCCCTCTTCCCCACCCACATAGACTTGTTAGACTGAAGGCATAGTGCTAAGTTCCTCTTTAGTAAATACAGAGATAAAATATTTATTAAAAATACCACTCATCTCTTCGTCATTATCCGATATTTGACCTGTCCCAGTTTTTAATGGATCTATCCTTTCCCTAATCTTTGTTCGATATAACTTAAACAAAACTTTAGGCTCATTATCACTTCAAGTTGATCTAAATAAGGTTTTGAAATGGTCAAAAGATTGGCAGATGCAGTTTAAAGCTGATAAATGTAAAGTTCTGAGGCTAGGTAATGATGATAGAGTTACAAGATACGAGCTGGATGGTGTTGAGTTTGCGAATTCGGATTGCGAAAGGTATCTGGGAGTTATGATTAGTAAGAATTCAAAACAAAAGGATCAATGCATGAATGTTCGTAATAAGACAAATAGAACACTGGGATTTATTAATCGTAGCGTTAGTAACAAGACACCTGGAGGTGTTCTCCAGCTATATCTTGCTCTGGTTAGGCCCCATTTAGATTATGCAGTTCAGTTTTGGTCGCCGTACTATAGAATGGATATAAATTCACTTGAACGTGTCCAGCGTAGGATGACAAAGTTAATTCCCCAAATTAGAAATCTTTCATGTGAAGAAAGATTAACAAAGCTTAAATTGCATTCACAGGAAAGGCAAAGAGTTTAGGGGTGACATAACAGAGGTTTACAAGTGGATGAATGGACATAACAAAGGGAATATTAATGGAGTATTAAAAGTATCAACACAAGACAGAACGCGAAACAATGGGTATAAATTGGATAAGTTTAGATTTTGGAAAGACTTGGGTAAATATTGGTTCGGTAACAGGGTTGTTGATTTGTGGAACCAATTACCACGAAACGTAATGGAGGTGGGGTCCCCTCGATTTTTTCAAGCGTGGGTTGGACATGTATATGAGTAGGATTGGGTGGTTATAAATAGGAGCTGCCTCCTATGGGCCAATAGGCCTTCTGCAGTTACCTTTGTTCTTATGTTCTTATGTTTTTCTTATGGTATGTCTTTGCTTGCTCTGCTCTACGAACTTCATAGTTTCTTTTTTGCCCTCCTTATCTCGTTTTTAACATTTCTAATCAGTTGGATGAATTCTTGTTCTAAACTGACTTTTTCCATTCTTAGTCCTTTTATACCAAGCTCTCTTTCTACCTATAAGGTTCTTCAGATCCTTTATTATCCATTTCGGGTCATTTGATCAATTCAATTTGTATGGTATACTACGTTCCTGTTCTTTGCTTAGAATATTTTGAAATAAGTTGTAATTTAAATCCACATCGAAATCACTTTTACATCATCCATTGCTGGGTTCACGTCTCGCTCCATGACTGTCCCACCCACCATGCCTAGGACTTTCCAATCTATTTCACCCCAAAAATTTCTTAGGCCATTAAATACAGCTTTTCAAAAATCTGTTACTTTAACAGAATTTTCTCTTACAGATCTATTCCATTCTATGCTAAATCTGATTTCTTGAGATCACTGTTCCCTAGCTCACTCCCTAATTCGATGTCATTAATTTGTGTTTCCCTGTTAATTAACACTAAGTCTAAAATATTATTTTCCCCATGGTGGCTCCTTAATATATTGCTTAAGAAAGCGATCGTCAATTAATTCTAGAAAATTTTCTTCATCATTATTCCCTGTTCTGTTAATCCAGTTTATTCTACTAAAATTAAAGTCACCCATGACACAAATACTATTTGACCTAGATGCTTTAAATATTTCATCCCATAGATGCTTTGCTTCCATTCTAAGTTTGGTGGCCTGTATATAACTCCAATTATAAGATATCTAGCTTTTTCGTTTAATTCTAGCCAGATAGTTTCTGTGTGGGGGTTCAGTTTTGAGTCCTTCTTTCACACTACATTTCAAATTTTCCCTAACATATATGGCTACTCCCCCTCCTCGTCTAATATCTGTTTGTGTGAAATAGTTTAAATCCATTTATTTGATATTCAGCTAATAGTTCTCTATTTTCTACATTCATCCACGTTTCAGTAAGTGCAATAATATCTATTGTTTCTGTACAGACAAGAGCATTTATATCGTTTATTTGCTTCTTAAACTTCTACTGTCAGTGTAATATATCCTAAGTGTATTGTTATTTTGAGGCCCTTCTCCTTCCCTGATCATTTTGCCAATTTGTTTCTCCCACAAACACATACTTTTATTACCTCCTTCTTCCATATCAATTCCCATACCACTATCTACTAACAGTTTAAACCCAAACAAGCCCATCCAACCACAGGTTCCAACGAGTTCGCAACAACAACAACCCCAGCCCTATATAGATGCACCCCATCCCGAGCATACATGTCATTCCTTCCATAGAAGTGTTCCCAGTTAACTATGAATGATATAGCATTTGATTTACAATATTTGTCGAGAGAGAGAGAGATTTGATCTCAAATATATATGTTTGAGCGAGCCCCCCCCCCCTCACCCATGACGTGTGACTATCATTTTTTTTTTTTTTTTTGAGATATATACAAGAGTTGTTACATTCTTGTACAGCCACTAGTACGCGTAGCGTTTCGGGCAAGTCCTTAATCCTATGGTCCCTGGAATACGATCCCCTGCCGCGAAGAATCGTTTTTTCATCCAA
Organism: Procambarus clarkii; assembly: GCF_040958095.1. Taxonomy (NCBI): domain Eukaryota; kingdom Metazoa; phylum Arthropoda; class Malacostraca; order Decapoda; family Cambaridae; genus Procambarus; species Procambarus clarkii. The sequence continues at coordinate 5,897,628 of NC_091192.1, forward strand.
GTACACATTTTACTGTTGCGTTAAACAGAGGCTACAGTTAAGGATTTGCGCCCAGTAAATCCTCCCCGGCCAGGATACGAACCCATGACATAGCGCTCGCGGAACTCCAGGCGAGTGTCTTACCACTACACCACGGAGACTATCAACGACAATAGTGATGGTAGTAACCTTCACCTCTCTCCCCACTCACCTTTATGGATATTCCCGCCTCGGGCGTGACGCAACTCGTGCCTCGCTGGCACCAACGGGTCTTATGATCGAAATTTATTGCCTCCCACAACAAGCAGTGAGGTCATTTGTCACCCACTACGCATGCCACTAGCATGTAAACCATGCCTCTTACTGAGGTGTTACAGAAGGAAGTGGTAAGAGGTAGAGAAGGAGAAGATGGGCAGAGACAGTAATTGACGATCAGGAGGTAAACTCATTGACGGGTCGTCAATTACATCCAGGGAAATTTCAGGAAACATCAATTACATCGGTTCCAGGGGGGAAAACTAGTTGGGGTAAGGCTTATTATGAGCTATGGGAAGGTAACCTCTACAAGCCTGTTAACAGTAAGTGAGAGAGACTCCTGCTGACTCCTGCTAACAGTAAGTGAAGGAACACTGCTGACTCCTGCTAACAGTAAGTGAAGGAACACTGCTGACTCCTGCTAACAGTAAGTGAAGGATCACTGCTGACTCCTGCTAACAGTAAGTGAAGGATCACTGCTGACTTCTGTTAACAGTAAGTGAAGGAACACTGCTGACTCCTGCTAACAGTAAGTGAAGGATCACTGCTGACTCCTGCAAACAGTAAGTGAAGGATCACTGCTGACTCCTGCTAACAGTAAGTGAAGGAACACTGCTGACTCCTGCTAACAGTAAGTGAAGGAACACTGCTGACTCCTGCTAACAAGAGTCAGCAGTCGTTTACTCCTGTATGCACCTGTGTAAAGTAGAGATAACAAGGATATAGAGAAAAAGTAACCATATTTACCGGTTTGTGAAATAGGCCACTTCATATTCCTCTTTAAATTAGATAAACACGCGTCCAGAGCGAAACAGGAGAGAACACTTACTGTTGGAACAAACTCCTAACTTGAGAGAACACTTACTGTTGGAACAAACTCCTAACTTGAGAGAACACTTACTGTTAGAACAAACTCCTAACTTGAGAGAGAACACTTACTGTTGGAACAAACTCCTAACTTGAGAGAGAACACTTACTGTTAGAACAAACTCCTAACTTGAGAGAGAACACTTACTGTTAGAACAAACTCCTAACTTGAGAGAGAACACTTACTGTTGGAACAAACTCCTAACTTGAGAGAGAACACTTACTGTTAGAACAAACTCCTAACTTGAGAGAGAACACTTACTGTTAGAACAAACTCCTAACTTGAGAGAGAACGCTTACTGTTGGAACAAACTCCTAACTTGAGAGAGAACACTTACTGTTGGAACAAACTCCTAACTTGAGAGAACACTTACTGTTGGAACAAACTCCTAACTTGAGAGAGAACACTTACTGTTAGAACAAACTCCTAACTTGAGAGAGAACGCTTACTGTTGGAACAAACTCCTAACTTGAGAGAGAACACTTACTGTTGGAACAAACTCCTAACTTGAGAGAGAACGCTTACTGTTGGAACAAACTCCTAACTTGAGAGAACACTTACTGTTAGAACAAACTCCTAACTTGAGAGAACACTTACTGTTAGAACAAACTCCTAACTTGAGAGAACACTTACTGTTGGAACAAACTCCTAACTTGAGAGAACACTTACTGTTAGAACAAACTCCTAACTTGAGAGAACACTTACTGTTGGAACAAACTCCTAACTTGAGAGAACACTTACTGTTAGAACAAACTCCTAACTTGAGAGAGAACACTTACTGTTAGAACAAACTCCTAACTTGAGAGAACACTTACTGTTGGAACAAACTCCTAACTTGAGAGAACACTTACTGTTAGAACAAACTCCTAACTTGAGAGAGAACACTTACTGTTAGAACAAACTCCTAACTTGAGAGAGAACACTTACTGTTAGAACAAACTCCTAACTTGAGAGAGAACACTTACTGTTAGAACAAACTCCTAACTTGAGAGAGAACACTTACTGTTAGAACAAACTCCTAACTTGAGAGAGAACACTTACTGTTAGAACAAACTCCTAACTTGAGAGAGAACACTTACTGTTGGAACAAACTCCTAACTTGAGAGAGAACACTTACTGTTAGAACAAACTCCTAACTTGAGAGAGAACACTTACTGTTAGAACAAACTCCTAACTTGAGAGAGAACACTTACTGTTAGAACAAACTCCTAACTTGAGAGAACACTTACTGTTAGAACAAACTCCTAACTTGAGAGAGAACACTTACTGTTAGAACAAACTCCTAACTTGAGAGAGAACACTTACTGTTAGAACAAACTCCTAACTTGAGAGAACACTTACTGTTAGAACAAACTCCTAACTTGAGAGAGAACACTTACTGTTAGAACAAACTCCTAACTTGAGAGAGAACACTTACTGTTGGAACAAACTCCTAACTTGAGAGAACACTTACTGTTGGAACAAACTCCTAACTTGAGAGAGAACACTTACTGTTAGAACAAACTCCTAACTTGAGAGAGAACACTTACTGTTAGAACAAACTCCTAACTTGAGAGAGAACACTTACTGTTAGAACAAACTCCTAACTTGAGAGAACACTTACTGTTAGAACAAACTCCTAACTTGAGAGAACACTTACTGTTGGAACAAACTCCTAACTTGAGAGAACACTTACTGTTGGAACAAACTCCTAACTTGAGAGAGAACACTTACTGTTAGAACAAACTCCTAACTTGAGAGAGAACACTTACTGTTAGAAGAAACTCCTAACTTGAGAGAGAACACTTACTGTTAGAACAAACTCCTAACTTGAGAGAACACTTACTGTTGGAACAAACTCCTAACTTGAGAGAGAACACTTACTGTTAGAACAAACTCCTAACTTGAGAGAGAACACTTACTGTTAGAACAAACTCCTAACTTGAGAGAGAACACTTACTGTTAGAACAAACTCCTAACTTGAGAGAACACTTACTGTTAGAACAAACTCCTAACTTGAGAGAACACTTACTGTTGGAACAAACTCCTAACTTGAGAGAGAACACTTACTGTTAGAACAAACTCCTAACTTGAGAGAGAACACTTACTGTTAGAACAAACTCCTAACTTGAGAGAACACTTACTGTTAGAACAAACTCCTAACTTGAGAGAGAACACTTACTGTTAGAACAAACTCCTAACTTGAGAAAGAACACTTACTGTCAGAACAAACTCCTAACTTGAGAGAGAACACTTACTGTTAGAACAAACTCCTAACTTGAGAGAGAACACTTACTGTTAGAACAAACTCCTAACTTGAGAGAACACTTACTGTTAGAACAAACTCCTAACTTGAGAGAACACTTACTGTTAGAACAAACTCCTAACTTGAGAGAGAACACTTACTGTTAGAACAAACTCCTAACTTGAGAGAACACTTACTGTTGGAACAAACTCCTAACTTGAGAGAACACTTACTGTTGGAACAAACTCCTAACTTGAGAGAACACTTACTGTTAGAACAAACTCCTAACTTGAGAGAACACTTACTGTTGGAACAAACTCCTAACTTGAGAGAACACTTACTGTTGGAACAAACTCCTAACTTGAGAGAACACTTACTGTTAGAACAAACTCCTAACTTGAGAGAACTCTTACTGTTGGAACAAACTCCTAACTTGAGAGAACACTTACTGTTGGAACAAACTCCTAACTTGAGAGAGAACACTTACTGTTAGAACAAACTCCTAACTTGAGAGAACACTTACTGTTAGAACAAACTCCTAACTTGAGAGAGAACACTTACTGTTAGAACAAACTCCTAACTTGAGAGAGAACACTTACTGTTAGAACAAACTCCTAACTTGAGAGAACACTTACTGTTGGAACAAACTCCTAACCTGAGAACCTAGCAAAAGAACTCACGAAATAAAGCTTCGCAGCCTGTGAACTCTTTCGAGCGTTCTACTTTCACAGCCTAGCCTGAGTTTAGACCTTAATGAAGACATCTGATCAATCAGATTATTGCTGTTTGCAGCCCACAGGCTTTACAATCCAGTGTTAAGCTATCTCACTGGAATTGTTTTATTCCCTCGTGAACACTTCAGTGTTCCGATAATATTTCTGAACATTTGCTGCTACAAATCAAGATGTATACTGAACACGGATACTGACTATAGTGAACACGGATACTGACCATAGTGAACACAGATACTGACCATAGTGAACACGGATACTGACTATAGTGAACACGGATACTGACCATAGTGAACACAGATACTGACCATAGTGAACACGGATACTGACTATAGTGAACACGGATACTGACCATAGTGAACACGGATACTGACCATAGTGAACACGGATACTGACCATAGTGAACACGGATACTGACCATAGTGAACACGGATACTGACTATAGTGAACACGGATACTGACCATAGTGAACACAGATACTGACCATAGTGAACACGGATACTGGCCATAGCGAACACAGATACTGACCATAGTGAACACGATACTGACCATAGTGAACACGATACTGACCATAGTGAACACGATACTGACCATAGTGAACACGGATGCTGGCCATAGTGAACACAGATACTGACCATAGTGAACACAGATACTGACCATAGTGAACATGGATACTGGCCATAGTGAACACGGATGCTGACCATAGTGAACACAGATACTGACCATAGTGAACACGGATACTGACCATAGTGAACACGGATACTGGCCATAGTGAACACGGATACTGACCATAGTGAACACGGATACTGACCATAGTGAACACGGATACTGACCATAGTGAACACGGATACTGGCCATAGTGAACACGGATACTGACCATAGTGAACACGGATACTGACCATAGTGAACACGGATGCTGACTCTGATGAGAGCAGTTCCTGAACCGGCTTAGTAACAGAAGCGTCTCTAGTTCAGTTCCAGCCATGAACACAGTGTTGTTATGAATTCTTCTCGAGTTCATTTTCAGAAGACGACCAAATAATCCCCATCCGGCTGTGTACCCCCCCCCCCCCCCTACTGACTCACCAATATTATGGTAAATGGGGGAGCCTGTGTGGGGCTGGGACCATGGTGGGGGGCGCCACCCCGTTCATCTGGTACAGGCCCTCCCCCCTCCTTCCGCACCTTCCCGTCCCCCCCTTGTGTTGCTCCTGCACTGTTCGGCAAGATATTTCAAGATTTTCTGCAAGAATTTCAAGATATTCTACAAGAATTTCCAAGATATTCTACAAGAATTTCCAAGATATTCTACAGAATTTCTAGATAAATTTGTCACCTGTCCTTGTAGTGGCCATAACCTCAATACTGTATACTTTGTGGAGTTTGGTCCAACAGTAACTACGTCATTGGTGGATTCCAGAGGACCGCGAAATGGAGCACTCAGTGGGAGACGCTGACGTGCTGGACCAAAGAGCCACAGCTCAACCCCCGCAAGCACAACTAGGTGAGTACGTGTCAGAGCGTTACTCAGTGATGAAGATTAAGCCACCCAAGAGGTGGCACGGGCATGAATAGCCCGTAACCTTCCCGTCAGGATAACATGTAGTGACTTGTTGTGCACTTCACTTGAGGTAATTACCGAGAAAAACACTAAATGGACTGTAACTAGAGAGAACTTTAACCAGTAGCCAGAGTGAACACCAGCCAGAGTGAACACCAGTCACAGTGAACACCAGAGTGAACAGCAGCCAGAGTGAACACCATCCACAGTGAACACCAGAGTGAACAGCAGCCAGAGTGAACACCAGCCACAGTGAACACCAGAGTGAACAGCAGCCAGAGTGAACACCAGCCACAGTGAACACCAGCCAGAGTGAACACCAGAGTGAACAGCAGCCAGAGTAAACACCAGCCAGGTGTGAACACCAGCTAGAGTGAACACCAGCCACAGTGAACAGCAGAGTGAACAGCAGCCAGAGTGAACACTAATCAGACGGAACACAACCTACAGTACAGTGAACACGACCCAGAGTGAACAATAACTCCAGTGAACACTACCCAGAGTGAACAATAACTGCAGTGAACACTACCCAGAGTGAACAATAACTGCAGTGAACACTACCCAGAGTGAACAATAACTCCAGAGAACAATAACTGCAGTGAACACTACCCAGAGTGAACAATAACTCCAGTGAACACTACCCAGAGTGAACAATAACTCCAGTGAACACTACCCAGAGTGAACAATAACTGCAGTGAACACTACCCAGAGTGAACAATAACTCCAGTGAACACTACCCAGAGTGAACAATAACTCCAGTGAACACTACCCAGAGTGAACAATAACTCCAGTGAACACTACCCAGAGTGAACAATAACTGCAGTGAACACTACCCAGAGTGAACAATAACTCCAGTGAACACTACCCAGAGTGAACAATAACTCCAGTGAACACTACCCAGAGTGAACAATAACTCCAGTGAACACTACCCAGAGTGAACAATAACTCCAGTGAACACTACCCAGAGTGAACAATAACTGCAGTGAACACTACCCAGAGTGAACAATAACTCCAGTGAACACTACCCAGAGTGAACAATAACTCCAGTGAACACTACCCAGAGTGAACAATAACTCCAGTGAACACTACCCAGAGTGAACAATAACTCCAGTGAACACTACCCAGAGTGAACAATAACTCCAGTGAACACTACCCAGAGTGAACAATAACTCCAGTGAACACTACCCAGAGTGAACAATAACTCCAGTGAACACTACCCAGAGTGAACAATAACTCCAGTGAACACTACCCAGAGTGAACAATAACTCCAGTGAACAATAACTGCAGTGAACACTACCCAGAGTGAACAATAACTCCAGTGAACACTACCCAGAGTGAACAATAACTCCAGTGAACACTACCCAGAGTGAACAATAACTCCAGTGAACAATAACTGCAGTGAACACTACCCAGAGTGAACAATAACTCCAGTGAACACTACCCAGAGTGAACAATAACTCCAGTGAACACTACCCAGAGTGAACAATAACTCCAGTGAACACTACCCAGAGTGAACAATAACTCCAGTGAACACTACCCAGAGTGAACAATAACTCCAGTGAACACTACCCAGAGTGAACAATAACTCCAGTGAACACTACCCAGAGTGAACAATAACTCCAGTGAACACTACCCAGAGTGAACAATAACTCCAGTGAACACTACCCAGAGTGAACAATAACTCCAGTGAACACTACCCAGAGTGAACAATAACTCCAGTGAACACTACCCAGAGTGAACAATAACTCCAGTGAACACTACCCAGAGTGAACAATAACTCCAGTGAACACTACCCAGAGTGAACAATAACTCCAGTGAACACTACCCAGAGTGAACAATAACTCCAGTGAACACTACCCAGAGTGAACAATAACTCCAGTGAACACTACCCAGAGTGAACAATAACTCAGTGAACACTACCCAGAGTGAACAATAACTCCAGTGAACACTACCCAGAGTGAACAATAACTGCAGTGAACACTACCCAGAGTGAACAATAACTGCAGTGAACACTACCCAGAGTGAACAATAACTGCAGTGAACACTACCCAGAGTGAACAATAACTCCAGTGAACACTACCCAGAGTGAACAATAACTCCAGTGAACACTACCCAGAGTGAACAATAACTCCAGTGAACACTACCCAGAGTGAACAATAACTGCAGTGAACACTACCCAGAGTGAACAATAACTCCAGTGAACACTACCCAGAGTGAACAATAACTCCAGTGAACACTACCCAGAGTGAACAATAACTCCAGTGAACACTACCCAGAGTGAACAATAACTGCAGTGAACACTACCCAGAGTGAACAATAACTCCAGTGAACACTACCCAGAGTGAACAATAACTGCAGTGAACACTACCCAGAGTGAACAATAACTCCAGTGAACACTACCCAGAGTGAACAATAACTGCAGTGAACACTACCCAGAGTGAACAATAACTCCAGTGAACACTACCCAGAGTGAACAATAACTCCAGTGAACGCTACCCAGAGTGAACAATAACTCCAGTGAACACTACCCAGAGTGAACAATAACTCCAGTGAACACTACCCAGAGTGAACAATAACTCCAGTGAACACTACCCAGAGTGAACAATAACTCCAGTGAACACTACCCAGAGTGAACAATAACTGCAGTGAACACTACCCAGAGTGAACAATAACTCCAGTGAACACTACCCAGAGTGAACAATAACTCCAGTGAACACTACCCAGAGTGAACAATAACTGCCAGTGAACACTACCCAGAGTGAACAATAACTCCAGTGAACACTACCCAGAGTGAACAATAACTCCAGTGAACACTACCCAGAGTGAACAATAACTCCAGTGAACACTACCCAGAGTGAACAATAACTCCAGTGAACACTACCCAGAGTGAACAATAACTCCAGTGAACACTACCCAGAGTGAACAATAACTCCAGTGAACACTACCCAGAGTGAACAATAACTCCAGTGAACACTACCCAGAGTGAACAATAACTCCAGTGAACACTACCCAGAGTGAACAATAACTCCAGTGAACACTACCCAGAGTGAACAATAACTCCAGTGAACACTACCCAGAGTGAACAATAACTCCAGTGAACACTACCCAGAGTGAACAATAACTCCAGTGAACACTACCCAGAGTGAACAATAACTCCAGTGAACACTACCCAGAGTGAACAATAACTCCAGTGAACACTACCCAGAGTGAACAATAACTCCAGTGAACACTACCCAGAGTGAACAATAACTCCAGTGAACACTACCCAGAGTGAACAATAACTCCAGTGAACACTACCCAGAGTGAACAATAACTGCAGTGAACACTACCCAGAGTGAACAATAACTGCAGTGAACACTACCCAGAGTGAACAATAACTGCAGTGAACACTACCCAGAGTGAACAATAACTCCAGTGAACACTACCCAGAGTGAACAATAACTCCAGTGAACACTACCCAGAGTGAACAATAACTGCAGTGAACACTACCCAGAGTGAACAATAACTCCAGTGAACACTACCCAGAGTGAACAATAACTCCAGTGAACACTACCCAGAGTGAACAATAACTCCAGTGAACACTACCCAGAGTGAACAATAACTGCAGTGAACACTACCCAGAGTGAACAATAACTCCAGTGAACACTACCCAGAGTGAACAATAACTGCAGTGAACACTACCCAGAGTGAACAATAACTCCAGTGAACACTACCCAGAGTGAACAATAACTCCAGTGAACACTACCCAGAGTGAACAATAACTCCAGTGAACACTACCCAGAGTGAACAATAACTCCAGTGAACACTACCCAGAGTGAACAATAACTCCAGTGAACACTACCCAGAGTGAACAATAACTCCAGTGAACACTACCCAGAGTGAACAATAACTGCAGTGAACACTACCCAGAGTGAACAATAACTCCAGTGAACACTACCCAGAGTGAACAATAACTGCAGTGAACACTACCCAGAGTGAACAATAACTGCAGTGAACACTACCCAGAGTGAACAATAACTCCAGTGAACACTACCCAGAGTGAACAATAACTGCAGTGAACACTACCCAGAGTGAACAATAACTCCAGTGAACACTACCCAGAGTGAACAATAACTCCAGTGAACACTACCCAGAGTGAACAATAACTCCAGTGAACACTACCCAGAGTGAACAATAACTGCAGTGAACACTACCCAGAGTGAACAATAACTCCAGTGAACACTACCCAGAGTGAACAATAACTGCCAGTGAACACTACCCAGAGTGAACAATAACTCCAGTGAACACTACCCAGAGTGAACAATAACTGCAGTGAACACTACCCAGAGTGAACAATAACTCCAGTGAACACTACCCAGAGTGAACAATAACTCCAGTGAACACTACCCAGAGTGAACAATAACTCCAGTGAACACTACCCAGAGTGAACAATAACTCCAGTGAACACTACCCAGAGTGAACAATAACTCCAGTGAACACTACCCAGAGTGAACAATAACTCCAGTGAACACTACCCAGAGTGAACAATAACTCCAGTGAACACTACCCAGAGTGAACAATAACTCCAGTGAACACTACCCAGAGTGAACAATAACTCCAGTGAACACTACCCAGAGTGAACAATAACTCCAGTGAACACTACCCAGAGTGAACAATAACTCCAGTGAACACTACCCAGAGTGAACAATAACTCCAGTGAACACTACCCAGAGTGAACAATAACTCCAGTGAACACTACCCAGAGTGAACAATAACTCCAGTGAACACTACCCAGAGTGAACAATAACTCCAGTGAACACTACCCAGAGTGAACAATAACTCCAGTGAACACTACCCAGAGTGAACAATAACTCCAGTGAACACTACCCAGAGTGAACAATAACTCCAGTGAACACTACCCAGAGTGAACAATAACTCCAGTGAACACTACCCAGAGTGAACAATAACTCCAGTGAACACTACCCAGAGTGAACAATAACTCCAGTGAACACTACCCAGAGTGAACAATAACTCCAGTGAACACTACCCAGAGTGAACAATAACTCCAGTGAACACTACCCAGAGTGAACAATAACTCCAGTGAACACTACCCAGAGTGAACAATAACTCCAGTGAACACTACCCAGAGTGAATAATAACTCCAGTGAACACTACCCAGAGTGAACAATAACTCCAGTGAACACTACCCAGAGTGAACAATAACTCCAGTGAACACTACCCAGAGTGAACAATAACTCCAGTGAACACTACCCAGAGTGAACAATAACTCCAGTGAACACTACCCAGAGTGAACAATAACTCCAGTGAACACTACCCAGAGTGAACAATAACTCCAGTGAACACAACCCAGAGTAAACAATAACTCCAGTGAACATACCCAGAGTGAACAATAACGTCAGTGAAACCCAGAGTGAACAATAACTCCAGTGAACACTACCCAGAGTGAACAATAACTCCAGTGAACACTACCCAGAGTGAACAATAACTCCAGTGAACACTACCCAGAGTGAACAATAACTCCAGTGAACACTACCCAGAGTGAACAATAACTCCAGTGAACACTACCCAGAGTGGAACAATAACTCCAGTGAACACTACCCAGAGTGAACAATAACTCCAGTGAACACTACCCAGAGTGAACAATAACTCCAGTGAACACTACCCAGAGTGAACAATAACTCCAGTGAACAATGAACACTACCCAGAGTGAACAATAACTCCAGTGAACACTACCCAGAGTGAACAATAACTCCAGTGAACACTACCCAGAGTGAACAATAACTCCAGTGAACACTACCCAGAGTGAACAATAACTCCAGTGAACACTACCCAGAGTGAACAATAACTCCAGTGAACACTACCCAGAGTGAACAATAACTCCAGTGAACACTACCAGAGTGAACAAATAACTCCAGTGAACACTACCAGAGTGAACAATAACTCCAGTGAACACTACCCAGAGTGAATAATAAACTCCAGTGAACACTACCCAGAGTGACAATAACTCCAGTGAACACTACCCAGAGTGAACAATAACTCCAGTGAACACTACCCAGAGTAGGAACAATAACTCCAGTGAACACTACCCAGAGTGAACAATAACTCCAGTGAACAATACAGATGTGAACAATAACTCAGTGAACACAACCCAGAGTAAACAATAACTCCAGTGAACACTACCCAGAGGAACAATAACTCCATGAACAATAACTCCAGTGAACACCTACCCAGAGTGAACAATTAACTCCAGTGAACACTACCCAGAGTGAACAATAACTACCAGTGAACAATACCCAGGAGTGAACAATAACTCCAGTGAACACTACCCAGAGTGAACAATACATCCAGTGAACACTACCCAGAGTGAACAATAACTCCAGTGAACACTACCCAGAGTGAACAATAACTCCCGTGAACACTACCCAGAGTGAACAATAACTGCAGTGAACACTACCCAGAGTGAACAATAGCTGCAGTGAACACTACCCAGAGTGAACAATAACTGCAGTGAACACTACCCAGAGTGAACAATAACTCCAGTGAACACTACCCAGAGTGAACAATAACTCCAGTGAACACTACCCAGAGTGAACAATAACTGCAGTGAACACTACCCAGAGTGAACAATAACTGCAGTGAACACTACCCAGAGTGAACAATAACTCCAGTGAACACTACCCAGAGTGAACAATAACTCCAGTGAACACTACCCAGAGTGAACAATAACTGCAGTGAACACTACCCAGAGTGAACAATAACTGCAGTGAACACTACCCAGAGTGAACAATAACTCCAGTGAACACTACCCAGAGTGAACAATAACTCCAGTGAACACTACCCAGAGTGAACAATAACTCCAGTGAACAGTTCTAAAGAGAGAAAAGTCACTACCCAATACCAAGCAAGGTGAGAGAAAACGGGCAAAGTGAGAGAAAACGGGCAAGGTGAGAGAAAACGGGCAAGGTGAGAGAAAACGGGCAAGGTGAGAGAAAACGGGCAAGGTGAGAGAAGTATCAGGATGATGGTGGCGGCCCTCGGCGACTCTCTCAGATGACACATAATATTCGCCAGGTGGAGATAGTTATAAAACTTTCCTACACGCGGGGTAAATTATTTTAAAACTTTGCCAGGTGTTGACTTATGACAATCATGCAAGTTTGGTGAGTTCTGCAAGTGAACACCAGGAGGTGAACACCAGAACACTCACACCAGGTGAACACCAGAACACTCACACCAGGAGGTGAACACCAGAACACACACACCAGGTGAACACCAGAACACTCACACCAGGTGAACACCAGAACACTCACACCAGGAGGTGAACACCAGAACACACACCAGGTGAACACCAGAACACACACACCAGGTGAACACCAGAACACTCACACCAGGTGAACACCAGAACACTCACACACCAGGAGGTGAACACCAGAACACACACACCAGGTGAACACCAGAACACTCACACCAGGTGAACACCAGAACACTCACACACCAGGAGGTGAACACCAGAACACACACACCAGGTGAACACCAGAACACTCACACCAGGTGAACACCAGAACACTCACACCAGGAGGTGAACACCAGAACACACACACCAGGAGGTGAACACCAGAACACTCACACCAGGTGAACACACACACCAGGAGGTGAACACCAGAACACTCACACCAGGTGAACACACACACCAGGAGGTGAACACCAGAACACTCACACCAGGTGAACACCAGAACACTCACACCAGGTGAACACACACACCAGGAGGACATGAAAGACCACTGTAGGTGCTCAGCATGACACGCGTGTTCACGTAAGACCTCACTAGGGTGAGCCAGAACACCTCACACTCACCTTGTTCCTGGAGGAGGCGTTGGAGCAGTTAAGGATCGCTGAGGAACTGTCAATATCGCCCATAAGATACTCCGACACTCTGCAAAGACAAATATTTATATATAATACAGATACAGGTAAATCAGATAAATCATCAATTCAGCAAATTTAAAATACAATAATTATAATAATAATAATCGGTCAGATTTAACAGACATAACTAGATCGATAACGATGCAACTGCAAATATGAACAAGTACAATTGTTTTCAAATAAACTGAGAAATTGTGTGTATTTACCTAATTGTATTCACCTAGTCGTGCTTGCGGGGGTTGAGCTCTGCTCATTCGGCCCGCCTCTCAACTGTCACTCACTCAACTGTTACTACTAATTCCCCCCCCCCCCCCACACACACACACTTGTACACAGCGTATGTAAGACCAATCCTGGAGTATGCGGCCCCAGCATGGAGCCCCTACCTTGTCAAGCATAAGACGAGGCTGGAAATAGTTCAGAGGTATGCCACTAGGCTAGTCCCAGAACTAAAAGGCATGAGTTACGAGGAAAGGCTGCGGGAAATGCACCTCACGACACTGTAAGACAGAAGAGCAAGAGGAGACATGATCACTACCTACACAATTTTCAGAGGAATTGATAGGATAGATAAGGATAAACTGTTTAACACAGGTGGTACGCGAACAAGGGGACACAGGTGGAAACTGAGTACCCACATGAGCCACAGAGACGTTAGAAAGAACTTTTTCAGTGTCAGAGTAGTTAACAGACGGAATGCATTAGGCAGTGATGTGGTGGAGGTTGACTCCATACACAGTTTCAAGTGTAGATATGATAGAGCCCAGTAGGCTCAGGAACCTGTACACCAGTTGATTGACGGTTGAGAGGCGGGACCAAAGAGCTAGAGCTCAACCCCCGCAAGCACAACTAGGTAAGTGCACACACACACAGCATAAGTGGTCTGGTAGCTGAGTGGACAGCACGCGGGACTCGTAATCCTGTGTTCGATTCTCGAACTAGGCAGAGACAAATGGGCAGAGTTTCTTTCACCCTGATGCCCCTTTTACCTAGCAGTAAATAGATATCTGGGAGTTAGACAGCTGTTACGGACTGCTTCCTGGGGGTGTGTACTCACCTATTTGTGTCTGCAGGATCGAGCTTCGACTCTTAGATCCCGCCTTCCGAGCGAAGTGTAGGGAAGGTGGTGAAGGGTAGGGAAGGTGGTGAAGGGTAGGGAAGGTGGTGAAGGGTAGGGAAGGTGGTGAAGGGTAGGGAAGGTGGTGAAAGGTAGGGAAGGTGGTGAAGGGTAGGGAAGGTGGTGAAGGGTAGGGAAGGTGGTGAAAGGTAGGGAAGGTGGTGAAGGGTAGGGAAGGTGGTGAAGGGTAGGGAAGGTGGTGAAGGGTAGGGAAGGTGGTGAAGGGTAGGGAAGGTGGTGAAGGGTAGGGAAGGTGGTGAAGGGTAGGGAAGGTGGTGAAAGGTAGGGAAGGTGGTGAAGGGTAGGGAAGGTGGTGAAGGGTAGGGAAGGTGGTGAAAGGTAGGGAAGGTGGTGAAGGGTAGGGAAGGTGGTGAAGGGTAGGGAAGGTGGTGAAAGGTAGGGAAGGTGGTGAAGGGTAGGGAAGGTGGTGAAGGGTAGGGAAGGTGGTGAAGGGTAGGGAAGGTGGTGAAGTGTAGGGAAGGTGGTGAAGGGTAGGGAAGGTGGTGAAAGGTAGGGAAGGTGGTGAAGGGTAGGGAAGGTGGTGAAGGGTAGGGAAGGTGGTGAAGGGTAGGGAAGGTGGTGAAGGGTAGGGAAGGTGGTGAAGGGTAGGGAAGGTGGTGAAGGGTAGGGAAGGTGGTGAAGGGTAGGGAAGGTGGTGAAGGGTAGGGAAGGTGGTGAAGGGTAGGGTAATTGGAATGGAAACCAGTTGATAGGGGGGTATAAATAGACACAAAGGGATGAGGTAGCTCCAGCTATTCTCACCCCGTTCAGTATAAGGTGTTCCTATATACACACCTCACAAACACTCAACATATTGATGAACATTCTGGCTGATAAACATGAACAATTCTTCCTGTACACATCCAGTATGATACCAGACGTACACACAAATACTGTTATGACTACGTACATAGATATAACTTGCAATAGACATTCACACAATTCAACAAAATGTTACAATCTTGGTGCAAAATTCTTATATTTCCAGAATATCATTAATCTTTCCACTGTGACACATCCAAGTTATTTGTTCAGGAACAGTCCTTATCTCAGTGTTTCTATATATACATTAATGAAGGGACAATCAGGAACATAATGGGTGAGGTGTGAGACCTTAACATAACACATAGTTTACACTTGGTGTCATTATCATCAACACCTGAGGGCCACTAATACTAGTGGCCTCCACGAGGACAAGAAGCCGGCGGCTTGTAAACCTGTAAGATATGAGTCCTGTTCCACATTCCCAGTAATATCTGCACCCAAGCCTGAGCCGCATGTGCACACAGTCACTCCAAGTATTTCTCCTTTTACCATAAGTGAAATGTTGGTGTTTTGACTGACATACATGAAGTGTTGGACGGTTTGGCTTCCCTCCTACATTACACCTCTCCTCGCCACTCCTGTTTGTACCTCAATATTTATCATTTTTGCTTCTTATTTGTCTCATTGTTAAAACACATTCAATGTCAACTTGTGGTCTTAATGTGGCGCGTTTGGCCAGTCATCCGCCGCCTCGTTCACCACTCTTCCAACATGACACGGAATCCACATGAATTTCTCTGTGTGATCTTTCAACTGTATCTAATTTATATTTTCTTACAGTCCTCAACTATGGACCTGAAGATTGGATTTTGACTGTTTAAGGAATCGAGTGCTCCTCGGCTATCAACAAATATAAAAACATCTTTTTTCGTCATGACGTACTTCCTCCAAGCCGTTGGAAAGGAAAGATTAACCGAGTTTTATATTGAAGAGATAAGATTGGGAAAGCCCCAAGATGATGCAAACTGATCCTTTGATAATATGGTTTGGATATAACGGTCCCCTCCTCTTGGGGATTGTTACGGATCCGAGTCCAGCGTCGGAGCACGGAGCAGTGACGACAACGCCATCTGTGAGTCCGCTCCCGAAAACCCCACAAAATGGACGACGCCATCTAGTGGTGACAGGATAGGCCAGCAATAAGTGTTGGATTCCTGTCCTAGTTGACTCGCGACGTAGCCGCTGCTGACCTCTGGTGAGGTAGTGCTTAGACAGTGAACGCCATCTATGGAGTGAAGAGATGGACGTTTCTGTCTAAGCTTGTGAGTGAAGCATCCCAGTATTAATGACGTGTCTGATTACAGAGTCGACCTGGGACTGCAGTGTTGGACGATGGACCAGTCTACCCAAGGCAGCCAAGGTCTCCTCATCAATCTGCTTTGAAGAAGCTGTGAGCCACCCCTGGACGAACTCTGTCGAGAGTAATAGCCTGCCTGAGGAGTGGCAGTGTTGGGAATCGCCTTATCCGGGGTTGGCTGGTGGAGGAGACCACCCACTGGGGTGCTGTATGAGGAGAGGGACCAGCGAGTCCACGAGGCTCCTGGCTAGGGCACGCAACCCTAAGTATCGGTTGTGGAGTGGCCTACACAGCGGAGCTGATCGGTACCTGCCAACTACAGGCTGGATTGTGGTTGAAGGCCTCCACGACGAAGCACCCAGTGGGACTGTGATTTGGCTGGCCTGTGGCCAGGGTAGATTCGTCGTAGAGTTATCGTGGATTCAGCGTGAGCCACAGAAGCCGAGACCAGGGCTACCTAGAAGAAGCATCACCGAGTGTTGAGCGTCTTCAGAGAGGGAGACCTCATTGTACATTGTGTAGTAATAATTCCCTTTTATGACTTTAAATTATGGTGGTGGAAATATATATATAAATTGGAATATTTGTATCCCTCCCCCTTTAGTTTGACTTGCATTATGGAACACACCCCTTGAAAGCCTCTACTAACTTGAGGCCGGATTCCAAAACTCTACTACCATCAGAGAAGAACCCGGTTGCGTCCCAGTAGGGCCGTAACAGGGATGTAGACAATACCTCTAAGATCGCACGGGGAAGCCTACAAGCTCTAGATGAACATCTTAATACTGACAGACGTTGACATAACAGCAACTTTCTGAGGACAATACGCGTAAAAGCATAAATTGGGTGAAGCTTATGAGATCCGGATGTTGCAAATCTTGCATCACAATGATGATATGACCTGATAACTTGCAACACCCAAAGCTTCCCAGCATTATGTAAGTAATGAAGATATATGATATATTTACTGACTATAATGTTGGTGCTGAATGTACAACTTGAAAAAACGTATCTTTTCTCAGAAATAATACAATTTTATAACTTAATTGATCCATCTAACTACCCAAAGCCCCAACATTGTCGCTTGGATCGTTGACTTCCTGTGGCGTCACCTGCCTCTTACTTTTGTTTAATTTCGTTATATAATTTTATTATTTCACAGTAAGCATCACGCCAATAAGACTATATAGCTGGGAAGGGGGTCAGGATAACGATTTGGGATGAGAGGAGGGAGGGGAATGGTGCCCAACCACTTGGACGATTGGGGATTGAACGCCGACCTGCATGAAGCGAGACCGTCGCTCCACCGTCCAGCCCACGTGGTTGAGAGGGGAGGGAGCGTAATGGGGGAGAGGGGGGGGGAGAGGGAGAGGGAGGGAGAGAGAGAGAGAGAGAGAGAGAGAGAGAGAGAGAGAGAGAGAGAGAGAGAGAGAGAGAGAGAGAGAGAGAGAGAGAGAGAGAGAGAAGGGGGGGGGGAGAGGGAGGATAGCGATACATCAACAAGGGTGTGTTTGAGACACGTAATATCGTTGCCATCACAATGTTATATGATAGCGATATGTTATCCTAATGTAGCACCACCACCACCACGCCGACGCCCCACCACCACCAAGAGCAGCAGGAGAAGAGGGAGGGAGGAAGCAGCAGCAGTTGGTGGTAGAGGCACAATAATCAGAGAGGTTAACAAGTCAGTGGTATAGAGCAGAGGAAGAGTATTATGTGAGGATGTGGGGGGTTATGTTCCTTATGGGTGAGTAACCTGGCCTCCCTGTGGGACATTATGGGTGAGTAACCTGGCCTCCATGTGGGACATTATGGGTGAGTAACCTGGCCTCCCTGTGGGACATTATGGGTGAGTAACCTGGCCTCCCTGAGGGTCATTATGGGTGAGTAACCTGGCCTCCCTGAGGGTCATTATGGGTGAGTAACCTGGCCTCCCTGAGGGACATCGCCGCCCCTGGTGTCACTCACGCACTCATATTACTCATGTCAAGTGCTGTAACTAACATACACATTTACAGATCACCATACAGTGTGCGGGGTTTAACAGGACTACACACAGGAACACCTTGCCTTGTTTTCGGACCGCGGGGCCGTTCCGGTCGTCGACCAGGCCTCCTGGTTGCTGGACTGGTCAACCAGATCAACCAGGACTGGCTAGCGGCTGCTAGCAGCCTGACATACGAATCACAGCCTGGTTGATCAGGTATCCTTTGGAGGTGTTTATCCAGTTCTCTCTTGAACACTGTGAGGGGTCGGCCAGTTATGTCCCTTATGTGTAGTGGAAGCGTGTTGAACAGTCTCGGGCCTCTGATGTTGATAGTTCTCTCTTGAACACTGCGAGGGGTCGGCCAGTTATGTCCCTTATGTGTAGTGGAAGCGTGTTGAACAGTCTCGGGCCTCTGATGTTGATAGTTCTCTCTTGAACACTGTGAGGGGTCGGCCAGTTATGCCCCTTATGTGTAGTGGAAGCGTGTTGAACAGTCTCGGGCCTCTGATGTTGATAGTTCTCTCTTGAACACTGTGAGGGGTCGGCCAGTTATGCCCCTTATGTGTAGTGGAAGCGTGTTGAACAGTCTCGGGCCTCTGATGTTGATAGTTCTCTCTTGAACACTGTGAGGGGTCGGCCAGTTATGCCCCTTATGTGTAGTGGAAGCGTGTTGAACAGTCTCAGGCCTCTGATGTTGATAGAGTTCTCTCTGAGTACCTGTTGCACCTCTGCTCTTCAACGGGGATATTCTGCACATCCTGCCATGCCTCCTGGTCTCATGTGGTGTTATTTCTGTGTGCAGGTTTGGGACCATCCCCTATACTATTGTCCACGTGTAAATTATTATGCATCTCTCCCGCCTGCGCTCAAGGGAATACAGATTTAGGCTCTTTAGTCGGTCCCAGTAGTTTAGATGTTTTACTGAGTGGATTCTAGCAGTAAAGGATCTCTGCACGCTCTCCAGGTCAGCAATTTCTCCAGCTTTGAAAGGGGCTGTCATTGTGCAGCAGTACTCCACTCTAGAGAGCACTAGCGTCTTGAATACTTGTCCTACATATATAAGGCATACATACATACCCCACACATACAATCCCACACAGTGCAAGCCACTCCAAACCCAACCTTAAGGGTAGATATGATGACTAGGCCCTGGAGGAAAGTAGTTGAGATGTACATTATACATGTGAGGCGGGGCCCCAGAGTCGTAGCTCACTCCAAGAGACACAAGTAGGTAGGTGTTCCATTGTGCTTGACGCTCGCCTACACACATGTAGAATTAGGCCAGCAATGCGCAAGCGTGTCTTCACCTGTTTGTGCTTGTAGAGTCCACCTTTATCTTACCACCTTGCATTTGCTTTCATTGAAATCAAGCAGCCATCTGTCTAGGTACTCTCCTTAGTTTGACATCATCGCCCGTGACTGGTATGGCGGACACTATGAGGTCATACAGGGCTGGTCCACCTGGTGGTCCAGTTCTTGCTCAGTCACATTGTGATCAGTCCAGCCACACTTGTAAAGGTTCTCTCTCATCCACCTCAACACAACTGCTTCAGCTTGTTTCTCGTGTGTGTGTGTGTGTGTGTGTGTGTGTGTGTGTGTGTGTGTGTGTGTGTGTGTGTGTGTGTGTGTGTGTGTGTGTGTGTGTGTGTGTGTGAGTGTGTGTGTGTGTGGTGTGTCTAAACAGAATCTGAGCCCATTTGTTTCGACAGGGAATCGAACACAAG
Source organism: Procambarus clarkii (assembly GCF_040958095.1). Taxonomy (NCBI): domain Eukaryota; kingdom Metazoa; phylum Arthropoda; class Malacostraca; order Decapoda; family Cambaridae; genus Procambarus; species Procambarus clarkii. The sequence continues at coordinate 5,918,125 of NC_091192.1, forward strand.
GCCCGTAGGCCAACAGCCCCAGAGCGTTGTCCACTCGGCTACGAGGACCTAAATATTTACACACGTAAAGCTTGAATGGTCACCAAGCCTCCAACTGTAAACTCTATCACCCCTCCAAGAATCGAACCTGGGCCACCCCAGACAACCATACCCCTAATAGCTCCAAGCTTTAACCCCTCAGCCAGCGTGAGTGTGTGCGGGTGTGGAGGCAGGTGTGGCTGTAGGTGTGGAGGCAGGTGTAGGTGTGGAGGCAGGTGCAGGTGTGGAGGCAGGTGTAGGTGTGGAGGCAGGTGTAGGTGTGGAGGCAGGTGTGGGTGTAGGCGGACCACTGACGTCTACATACACCAGAACACCACTGGAATATAACCGACCTGTCAGGGATACTCCCTGAGGGTATACGTCTCCCCTCACGCTGCCCCTCACCCCTCACCCCCCGTGGACTCTCTCACCTCCCCTCACCCCACCACCTCTACGTCACACCAACCCCCATCAACCTCCCGGACCCAAAACATTTTTCATATATGTACCTATATGCTTCACTCAAGAGCGTTATTTGGTGGAGCGGAACACTGGGGGTATACACCTTATACCAGGACCTTGGTGGAGCAGAACATTGTGGTGGTATACTGGTATACCAGGACCTTAGTGGTGGGGAACACTGTGGTGGTATACTGGTATACCAGGACCTTAGTGGAGGGGAACACTGTGGGGGTATACTGGTATACCAGGACTTTACACGTGTTAGGCTTATCGTGGGTATCCCAGCCAAAGAGCCGGAGTGTGTACATGGTCACCCATCCAGTAACTGACCAATGCCAACAGTGGTTAAGTAAACCATGCAGGTACACCAGAGCCGCTGCCAGCCGCCACACCTGCACAACACCTGTCGGCACATGTTTGGCTACATGAGTTTACTGACAAGTTTCTTATCAGTTCCATCTTGAGTTTACATTACATTTAACCTTTTTTATTAATTTTGCCTCTGGGGTTAGAGGTTTGGGGGTAGTTTACCGGGCAGCGTCACTCATCCCTGCACAGGGTTGTACTGCACAATGGTTGTACTCTTCAAGTCACTTGTGTTGTCCCGTCTTGAGTACTGCTCAGTACTCACTTCCCCCTTCAGAGCAGGAGAGATTACTGAAATAGAGGGAATACAGAGAACATATACGGCACGCATAGACGAGATAAAGCACCTAAATTATTGGGATCGTCTCAAAGCTCTCCAAATGTACTCACTAGAAAGGAGACGAGGGAGATACCAAATAATATACACATGGAAAATACTGGAGGGCCAGGTCCCAAATCTACACAGTAAAATAACAACGTACTGGAGTGAACGATATGGAAGAAAATGCAGAAAAGAACCAGTGAAGAGCAGAGGTGCCATAGGCACAATCAGAGAACACTGTATAAACATCAGAGGTCCGCGGTTGTTCAACGTCCTCCCAGCGAGCATCAGAAATATTACAGGAACAACCGTGGACATCTTCAAGAGGAAACTAGATTGTTTCCTTCAAGGAGTTCCGGATCAGCCGCGCTGTGGTGGGTATGTGGGCCTGCGGGCCGCTCCAAGCAACAGCCTGGTGGACCAAACTCTCACAAGTCAAGCCTGGCCTCGGGCCGGGCTTGGGGAGTAGAAGAACTCCCAGAACCCCATCAACCAGGTATCAACCAGGGTAAACTCCGGCAGCACGGTTTACCCACGTGGCCACCAGCCTCCTACGCTGAGGAGACAGGGAGCAACACAATGGCACTGGCAGATGGCACTGTCACTGGCAGATGGCACTGTGTCACTGGCAGATGGCATTGTGTCACTGGCAGATGGCACTGTGTCACTGGTAGATGGCACTGGCAGATGGCACTCTGTCATTGGTAGATGACACTGTCACTGGCAGATGGCACTGTGTCACTGGCAGATGGCACTGTGTCACTGGCAGATGGCACTGTCACTGGCAGATGGCACTGTGTCACTGGCAGATGGCACTGTGTCACTGGCAGATGGCACTGTCACTGGCAGATGGCACTGTCACTGGCAGATGGCACTGTCACTGGCTGTGATGGGTGTGTGGGGAGGACGAGTGTGGGAAGGTTTGGGTGTAGTGGGAAGGGGGTGTGTTACTGAGCCGGGTGAGGAAGATGGGGTGTGGGGATGGTGGGGAGGACGAGGAGGGGATGGGGAGCCCCCGTGCTCATTAGCCTCAGAGCGCCACATAATTAGCGGCAACTTGTTGAACTGACAACTTTGGGTGAGGGGGGGGGGTGGGGGAGGAGGGATGCAGACCATATTGGAGTCTCTGGCTCGCCCCTCCCCCTTTCCTCGTACCCCTCCTTCCATCTTCCTCTAAAATTTTTAAATTTTTAAAATTTTGCCCCGATGGGCGAGTTCATTGGGCAGCGCCACTCGTCTTGTGAGTGGACACACCGCCATAGTGACAGTACTCATCCTGTGAGTGGACACATCGCCATAGCAGCATGTACAACACTCCCCAAAAGGAAGAAAACCCGCTGGGTTGTTCATCCTGTCACTTGTACCCAGACACAGCTGGGACTTGCTTAACTGTCTCAAGTGAACAGCTCCTCAAACAAGAAGATTAACATCTGTCAACCCTTAAAAGCTTACGTTATCTTGAGGGTGCAAAATGGAGGAATCTTTTAAGAACAGTATCAATATTTGACAAATAGTTTTTCCTAACTCAAACAATGTGGGGTGCATTATTCTACATATAATTATGATGTCTCTCAGGTGTTTACATTCACGTAGATAGTGGTCAAGGCGGTGTCCATCACTCTCACCACAGATTCTGCAACTTCGCTGATCAACTGTTGTTTCCATTCCATATCTCCAAGGATATTTGTATCCAAGACGGATTCTCGCTATTACTGATTCTCTCCCTCGTCGTCCTCCTCTTCATCCATAATGATTGGGATTGGCAGCTGCAACCTTGTTGTACCATCGTACAGATTCAATGGTTTGTGCTTCTATCCTCCTTTCCTTAGTTACCTTGTCACGGTGATGTTGCCTGATAATACCTCTAATTTGTAGTAGAGTCTTGGGTATGAAGTATTCAATATGGTCTCCTTCAGCGCCTTCAGCAGCCAGCACATCTGCTCGTTCATTCCCACATATTCCAACATGGGAGGGGATCCACAGAAACTTGATGACTCTTCCCTGATTGGTAAGTACTCTTACAGCTCTCTTAATTTCAGCGACAATTGCAAGATTTTCTGCCTGATTTTTACTTAGGCTTTGCAGTGCTGCTTTTGAATCGGTGCAAATCACTGCACCATTAGTGTTCCGTTCAAGAAATCTTAACGCCATAACAATGGCAGTTAGCTCTGCTTGCGTTGAAGAGGCATAGTTCTCAATACGTGCTTTTTCTTCATTTCTGCGTTGGAAAGTATTATCCTTTATTACCGTGTATGCTGCACCAGCCCTGCCATTGACAGGATTAGATGACCCGTCAGTGTAGATTTGATCTAGTTCATCTCCAGCTTCTTTATAAATTTCCTGGAGATACTTGTGCCTCATTTCTTGTGGTATCATGTTGGATTTTTTCGTTGCCATTTCATTGATGATAATCCTGCATGGGTCATCCTCCCAGGGAGGTAACCTCTCTACAGGCAGGAGCTCACGGGCTTGCTCAAGCAGGTGAAGCTCTTCCAGGTAGCAGACTGATCTGTGATGCCATTTTTTGCTTCTCCTGTTTTCCCCTGAAAGTAGCACAGAACTCAGTTTTTTCTTAGCAATATCATTGTAATGGGGATCTTTGGCTATCCTAATTGCAAGCTTAGCATTCAGCTCCTTAATTCTGCTTTTAACACTGGGAAGGGACAACTCCTCTCCGTTTTGGCAGTTCTTGGAACTCCAAGAATGATTGTCATGGCTTCATTCAGAATTCTTTCGAACCTTTTCATATCGCTTTGGGAGTAGGTGCACAGAACTGGTGCGGCATAGTCTATGACGGAGCGCACATAGGCTGTGTACATCATTTTAAGCACGACAATAGAGGCTCCATATCTATTCCAGGTCATAGCTTTCAGTGCCCTGAGTCGACTTTTGCCTGTTCCTATGAGATACTTGAGCTCCTCTTTCTTCCCCTTGTTAAAGCCGACAGTGACGCCAAGGTACCGATAGTGGTCAACCCATTCAAGTGTTACACCATTAATTTGTAGTTCTTCATTTTCCCCCCCGCTTGTGATGAGAGTATGCTTTTGTCTTCCTTGTGGAGAGAGTGAAACCGAGCACAATACATTTCCTTCCGAGGAGTTCAATGGACTGTTCAATTTTTCCCAATGTGGGAATTTGTATTAGGACATCATCTGCATATCCCACTTGTTGTGTTCCTTCCGGAATATCAATATTTGCAATGGCGTTCATAAGTACATTGAATAGTGTAGGGCTTAAGACTCTACCTTGGGGGGACCCGAGTTCCATATTCATTGTTCTTGAGACTGCTGCATTGAAGCAGACCTTGGCTTTCCTCCCTGTGAGGTAGTCTTCAACCCATTTCATGAGTCTCCCCTTGACACCCATGCATGCAAGCTCGTCCAGGCTCTTCTACCACCACCGAAACTAAGTTACGCTCCGAGAATAGGTTAAAAACTAACTATATCTCGCATATCCAAGAACAGAGAAGGAACAGATGGGATATGATTACAACATACGAGATACTAGAGGGAAAGGTAGGCAACACAGCCTCCTTAAATTAAGAGAGAAAAGGACAAAAAAGACCCAAAAGGAACTTGGAAACGTGAATGAGACCCAGACACACAGCACCACCACCAGGAGCCAGACCCAGACACACAGCACCACCACCAGGAGCCAGACCCAGACACACAGCACCACCACCAGGAGCCAGACCCTGGCACACAGCACCACCACCACCAGGAGCCAGACCCTGGCACACAGCACCACCACCACCAGGAGCCAGACCCTGGCACACAGCACCACCACCACCAGGAGCCAGACCCAGACACACACCACCACCACCACCAGGAGCCAGACTCAGACACACACCACCACCACCACCAGGAGCCAGACCCAGACACACACCACCACCACCACCAGGAGCCAGACCCTGGCACACACCACCACCACCACCAGGAGCCAGACCCAGACACACACCACCACCACCACCAGGAGTCAGACCCAGGCACACACCACCACCACCACCAGGAGTCAGACCCAGGCACACACCACCACCACCACCAGGAGCCAGACCCAGACACACAGCACCACCACCAGGAGTCAGACCCAGGCACACACCACCACCACCACCAGGAGCCAGACCCAGACACACACCACCACCACCACCAGGAGTCAGACCCAGACACACAGCACCACCACCACCAGGAGTCAGACCCTGGCACACACCACCACCACCACCAGGAGCCAGACCCAGACACACACCACCACCACCACCAGGAGTCAGACCCAGACACACAGCACCACCACCACCAGGAGTCAGACCCAGGCACACACCACCACCACCACCAGGAGCAAGACCCAGACACACACCACCACCACCACCAGGAGTCAGACCCAGGCACACACCACCACCACCACCAGGAGCCAGACCCAGGCACACACCACCACCACCACCAGGAGCCAGACCCAGACACACACCACCACCACCAGGAGCCAGACCCAGGCACACACCACCACCACCACCAGGAGCCAGACCCAGACACACACCACCACCACCACCAGGAGCCAGACCCTGGCACACACCACCACCACCAGGAGCCAGACCCAGGTACACACCACCACCACCACCAGGAGTCAGACCCAGACACACACCACCACCACCACCAGGAGTCAGACCCTGGCACACACCACCACCAGGAGCCAGACCCAGACACACACCACCACCAGGAGCCAGACCCAGACACACACCACCACCACCACCAGGAGCCAGACCCAGGCACACACCACCACCACCACCAGGAGCCAGACCCAGACACACACCACCACCACCACCAGGAGCCAGACCCTGGCACACACCACCACCACCAGGAGCCAGACCCAGGCACACACCACCACCACCACCAGGAGTCAGACCCAGACACACACCACCACCACCACCAGGAGTCAGACCCTGGCACACACCACCACCAGGAGCCAGACCCAGACACACACCACCACCAGGAGTCAGACCCAGACACACACCACCACCACCACCAGGAGCCAGACCCAGGCACACACCACCACCACCAGGAGCCAGACCCAGACACACACCACCACCCCCACCAGGAGCCATACCCAGACACACACCACCACCACCAGGAGCCAGACCCAGACACGCACCACCACCCCCACCAGGAGCCAGACCCAGACACACACCACCACCACCACCAGGAGCCAGACCCAGCCACACACCACCACCACCACCAGGAGTCAGACCCAGACACACACCACCACCACCACCAGGAGCCAGACCCAGACACACACCACCACCACCACCACCAGGAGCCAGACCCAGACACACAGCACCACCACCAGGAGTCAGACCCTGGCACACACCACCACCAGGAGCCAGACCCAGACACACACCACCACCACCACCAGGAGCCAGACCCAGACACACACCACCACCACCACCAGGAGCCAGACCCAGACACACAGCACCACCACCACCAGGAGCCAGACCCAGACACACACCACCACCACCACCAGGAGCCAGACCCAGACACACACCACCACCACCACCAGGAGCCAGACCCAGACGCACACCACCACCACCACCAGGAGCCAGACCCAGACACACACCACCACCACCACCAGGAGCCAGACCCAGACACACAGCACCACCACCAGGAGCCAGACCCAGACACACAGCACCACCACCAGGAGCCAGACCCAGACACACAGCACCACCAGGAGCCAGACCCAGACAAACAGTACCACCAGGAGCCAGACCCTGGCACACAGCACCACTACCAGGAGCCAGACCCATACACACAGCACCACCACCACCAGGAGCCAGACCCTGGCACACACCACCACCACCACCAGGAGCCAGACCCAGACACACACCACCACCACCACCACCAGGAGCCAGACTCAGACACACAGCACCACCAGGAGCCAGACCCTGGCACACAGCACCACCACCAGGAGCCAGACCCAGACACACACCACCACCACCATCAGGAGCCAGACCCAGACACACACCACCACCACCACCAGGAGCCAGACCCAGACACACACCACCACCACCACCAGGAGTCAGACCCAGACACACACCACCACCACCACCAGGAGCCAGACCCAGGCACACACCACCACCACCAGGAGCCAGACCCAGACACACACCACCACCCCCACCAGGAGCCATACCCAGACACACACCACCACCACCAGGAGCCAGACCCAGACACGCACCACCACCCCCACCAGGAGCCAGACCCAGACACACACCACCACCACCACCAGGAGCCAGACCCAGCCACACACCACCACCACCACCAGGAGTCAGACCCAGACACACACCACCACCACCACCAGGAGCCAGACCCAGACACACACCACCACCACCACCACCAGGAGCCAGACCCAGACACACAGCACCACCACCAGGAGTCAGACCCTGGCACACACCACCACCAGGAGCCAGACCCAGACACACACCACCACCACCACCAGGAGCCAGACCCAGACACACACCACCACCACCACCAGGAGCCAGACCCAGACACACAGCACCACCACCACCAGGAGCCAGACCCAGACACACACCACCACCACCACCAGGAGCCAGACCCAGACACACACCACCACCACCACCAGGAGCCAGACCCAGACGCACACCACCACCACCACCAGGAGCCAGACCCAGACACACACCACCACCACCACCAGGAGCCAGACCCAGACACACAGCACCACCACCAGGAGCCAGACCCAGACACACAGCACCACCACCAGGAGCCAGACCCAGACACACAGCACCACCAGGAGCCAGACCCAGACAAACAGTACCACCAGGAGCCAGACCCTGGCACACAGCACCACCACCAGGAGCCAGACCCATACACACAGCACCACCACCACCAGGAGCCAGACCCTGGCACACACCACCACCACCAGGAGCCAGACCCAGACACACACCACCACCACCACCACCAGGAGCCAGACTCAGACACACAGCACCACCAGGAGCCAGACCCTGGCACACAGCACCACCACCAGGAGCCAGACCCAGACACACACCACCACCACCATCAGGAGCCAGACCCAGACACACACCACCACCACCACCAGGAGCCAGACCCAGACACACACCACCACCACCACCAGGAGCCAGACCCAGACACACAGCACCACCAGGAGCCAGACCCAGACACACAGCACCACCACCAGGAGCCAGACCCAGACACACAGCACCACCACCACCAGGAGCCAGACCCAGACACACACCACCACCAGGAGCCAGACCCAGACACACACCACCACCACCAGGAGCCAGACCCAGACACACACCACCACCACCACCAGGAGCCAGACCCAGACACACACCACCACCACCACCAGGAGCCAGACCCAGACACACACCACCACCACCACCAGGAGCCAGACCCAGACACACAGCACCACCAGGAGCCAGACCCAGACACACAGCACCACCACCAGGAGCCAGACCCAGACACACAGCACCACCACCAGGAGCCAGACCCAGACACACAGCACCACCACCAGGAGCCAGACCCTGGCACACACAACCACCACCAGGAGCCAGACCCTGGCACACACCACCACCACCACCAGGAGCCAGACCCAGACACACACCACCACCACCACCAGGAGTCAGACCCAGACACACAGCACCACCACCACCAGGAGTCAGACCCAGGCACACACCACCACCACCACCAGGAGCAAGACCCAGACACACACCACCACCACCACCAGGAGTCAGACCCAGGCACACACCACCACCACCACCAGGAGCCAGACCCAGGCACACACCACCACCACCACCAGGAGCCAGACCCAGACACACACCACCACCACCAGGAGCCAGACCCAGGCACACACCACCACCACCACCAGGAGCCAGACCCAGACACACACCACCACCACCACCAGGAGCCAGACCCTGGCACACACCACCACCACCAGGAGCCAGACCCAGGTACACACCACCACCACCACCAGGAGTCAGACCCAGACACACACCACCACCACCACCAGGAGTCAGACCCTGGCACACACCACCACCAGGAGCCAGACCCAGACACACACCACCACCAGGAGCCAGACCCAGACACACACCACCACCACCACCAGGAGCCAGACCCAGGCACACACCACCACCACCACCAGGAGCCAGACCCAGACACACACCACCACCACCACCAGGAGCCAGACCCTGGCACACACCACCACCACTAGGAGCCAGACCCAGGCACACACCACCACCACCACCAGGAGTCAGACCCTGGCACACACCACCACCAGGAGCCAGACCCAGACACACACCACCACCCCCACCAGGAGCCATACCCAGACACACACCACCACCACCAGGAGCCAGACCCAGACACGCACCACCACCCCCACCAGGAGCCAGACCCAGACACACACCACCACCACCACCAGGAGCCAGACCCAGGCACACACCACCACCACCACCAGGAGTCAGACCCAGACACACACCACCACCACCACCAGGAGTCAGACCCTGGCACACACCACCACCAGGAGCCAGACCCAGACACACACCACCACCAGGAGTCAGACCCAGACACACACCACCACCACCACCAGGAGCCAGACCCAGGCACACACCACCACCACCAGGAGCCAGACCCAGACACACACCACCACCCCCACCAGGAGCCATACCCAGACACACACCACCACCACCAGGAGCCAGACCCAGACACGCACCACCACCCCCACCAGGAGCCAGACCCAGACACACACCACCACCACCACCAGGAGCCAGACCCAGCCACACACCACCACCACCACCAGGAGTCAGACCCAGACACACACCACCACCACCACCAGGAGCCAGACCCAGACACACACCACCACCACCACCACCAGGAGCCAGACCCAGACACACAGCACCACCACCAGGAGTCAGACCCTGGCACACACCACCACCAGGAGCCAGACCCAGACACACACCACCACCACCACCAGGAGCCAGACCCAGACACACACCACCACCACCACCAGGAGCCAGACCCAGACACACAGCACCACCACCACCAGGAGCCAGACCCAGACACACACCACCACCACCACCAGGAGCCAGACCCAGACACACACCACCACCACCACCAGGAGCCAGACCCAGACGCACACCACCACCACCACCAGGAGCCAGACCCAGACACACACCACCACCACCACCAGGAGCCAGACCCAGACACACAGCACCACCACCAGGAGCCAGACCCAGACACACAGCACCACCACCAGGAGCCAGACCCAGACACACAGCACCACCAGGAGCCAGACCCAGACAAACAGTACCACCAGGAGCCAGACCCTGGCACACAGCACCACTACCAGGAGCCAGACCCATACACACAGCACCACCACCACCAGGAGCCAGACCCTGGCACACACCACCACCACCACCAGGAGCCAGACCCAGACACACACCACCACCACCACCACCAGGAGCCAGACTCAGACACACAGCACCACCAGGAGCCAGACCCTGGCACACAGCACCACCACCAGGAGCCAGACCCAGACACACACCACCACCACCATCAGGAGCCAGACCCAGACACACACCACCACCACCACCAGGAGCCAGACCCAGACACACAGCACCACCAGGAGCCAGACCCAGACAAACAGTACCACCAGGAGCCAGACCCTGGCACACAGCACCACTACCAGGAGCCAGACCCATACACACAGCACCACCACCACCAGGAGCCAGACCCTGGCACACACCACCACCACCACCAGGAGCCAGACCCAGACACACACCACCACCACCACCACCAGGAGCCAGACTCAGACACACAGCACCACCAGGAGCCAGACCCTGGCACACAGCACCACCACCAGGAGCCAGACCCAGACACACACCACCACCACCATCAGGAGCCAGACCCAGACACACACCACCACCACCACCAGGAGCCAGACCCAGACACACACCACCACCACCACCAGGAGTCAGACCCAGACACACACCACCACCACCACCAGGAGCCAGACCCAGGCACACACCACCACCACCAGGAGCCAGACCCAGACACACACCACCACCCCCACCAGGAGCCATACCCAGACACACACCACCACCACCAGGAGCCAGACCCAGACACGCACCACCACCCCCACCAGGAGCCAGACCCAGACACACACCACCACCACCACCAGGAGCCAGACCCAGCCACACACCACCACCACCACCAGGAGTCAGACCCAGACACACACCACCACCACCACCAGGAGCCAGACCCAGACACACACCACCACCACCACCACCAGGAGCCAGACCCAGACACACAGCACCACCACCAGGAGTCAGACCCTGGCACACACCACCACCAGGAGCCAGACCCAGACACACACCACCACCACCACCAGGAGCCAGACCCAGACACACACCACCACCACCACCAGGAGCCAGACCCAGACACACAGCACCACCACCACCAGGAGCCAGACCCAGACACACACCACCACCACCACCAGGAGCCAGACCCAGACACACACCACCACCACCACCAGGAGCCAGACCCAGACGCACACCACCACCACCACCAGGAGCCAGACCCAGACACACACCACCACCACCACCAGGAGCCAGACCCAGACACACAGCACCACCACCAGGAGCCAGACCCAGACACACAGCACCACCACCAGGAGCCAGACCCAGACACACAGCACCACCAGGAGCCAGACCCAGACAAACAGTACCACCAGGAGCCAGACCCTGGCACACAGCACCACCACCAGGAGCCAGACCCATACACACAGCACCACCACCACCAGGAGCCAGACCCTGGCACACACCACCACCACCAGGAGCCAGACCCAGACACACACCACCACCACCACCACCAGGAGCCAGACTCAGACACACAGCACCACCAGGAGCCAGACCCTGGCACACAGCACCACCACCAGGAGCCAGACCCAGACACACACCACCACCACCATCAGGAGCCAGACCCAGACACACACCACCACCACCACCAGGAGCCAGACCCAGACACACACCACCACCACCACCAGGAGCCAGACCCAGACACACACCACCACCAGGAGCCAGACCCAGACACACAGCACCACCACCAGGAGCCAGACCCAGACACACAGCACCACCACCACCAGGAGCCAGACCCAGACACACACCACCACCAGGAGCCAGACCCAGACACACACCACCACCACCAGGAGCCAGACCCAGACACACACCACCACCACCACCAGGAGCCAGACCCAGACACACACCACCACCACCACCAGGAGCCAGACCCAGACACACACCACCACCACCACCAGGAGCCAGACCCAGACACACAGCACCACCAGGAGCCAGACCCAGACACACAGCACCACCACCAGGAGCCAGACCCAGACACACAGCACCACCACCAGGAGCCAGACCCAGACACACAGCACCACCACCAGGAGCCAGACCCTGGCACACACAACCACCACCAGGAGCCAGGCCCTGGCACACACCACCACCACCAGGAGCCAGACCCAGACACACACCACCACCACCACCAGGAGCCAGACCCAGACACACACCACCACCACCACCACCAGGAGTCAGACTCAGACACACAGCACCACCACCAGGAGCCAGACCCAGACACACAGCACCACCACCAGGAGCCAGACTCAGACACACACCACCACCACCACCAGGAGCCAGACCCTGGCACTCACCACCACCACCACCAGGAGTCAGACCCTGGCACACAGCACCACCACCAGGAGCCAGACCCAGACACACAGCACCACCACCACCAGGAGCCAGACCCAGACACACACCACCACCACCACCAGGAGCCAGACCCAGACACACAGCACCACCAGGAGCCAGACCCTGGCACACAGCACCACCACCAGGAGCCAGACCCAGACACACAGCACCACCAGGAGCCAGACCCTGGCACACAGCACCACCACCACCAGGAGCCAGACCCAGACACACACCACCACCACCAGGAGCCAGACCCAGACACACACCACCACCACCACCAGGAGCCAGACCCTGGCACACACCACCACCACCAGGAGCCAGACCCAGACACACACCACCACCACCACCACCAGGAGCCAGACTCAGACACACAGCACCACCAGGAGCCAGACCCTGGCACACAGCACCACCACCAGGAGCCAGACCCAGACACACACCACCACCACCATCAGGAGCCAGACCCAGACACACACCACCACCACCACCAGGAGCCAGACCCAGACACACACCACCACCACCACCAGGAGCCAGACCCAGACACACAGCACCACCAGGAGCCAGACCCAGACACACAGCACCACCACCAGGAGCCAGACCCAGACACACAGCACCACCACCACCAGGAGCCAGACCCAGACACACACCACCACCAGGAGCCAGACCCAGACACACACCACCACCACCAGGAGCCAGACCCAGACACACACCACCACCACCACCAGGAGCCAGACCCAGACACACACCACCACCACCACCAGGAGCCAGACCCAGACACACACCACCACCACCACCAGGAGCCAGACCCAGACACACAGCACCACCAGGAGCCAGACCCAGACACACAGCACCACCACCAGGAGCCAGACCCAGACACACAGCACCACCACCAGGAGCCAGACCCAGACACACAGCACCACCACCAGGAGCCAGACCCTGGCACACACAACCACCACCAGGAGCCAGGCCCTGGCACACACCACCACCACCAGGAGCCAGACCCAGACACACACCACCACCACCACCAGGAGCCAGACCCAGACACACACCACCACCACCACCACCAGGAGTCAGACTCAGACACACAGCACCACCACCAGGAGCCAGACCCAGACACACAGCACCACCACCAGGAGCCAGACTCAGACACACACCACCACCACCACCAGGAGCCAGACCCTGGCACTCACCACCACCACCACCAGGAGTCAGACCCTGGCACACAGCACCACCACCAGGAGCCAGACCCAGACACACAGCACCACCACCACCAGGAGCCAGACCCAGACACACACCACCACCACCACCAGGAGCCAGACCCAGACACACAGCACCACCAGGAGCCAGACCCTGGCACACAGCACCACCACCAGGAGCCAGACCCAGACACACAGCACCACCAGGAGCCAGACCCTGGCACACAGCACCACCACCACCAGGAGCCAGACCCAGACACACACCACCACCACCAGGAGCCAGACCCAGACACACACCACCACCACCACCAGGAGCCAGACCCAGACACACAGCACCACCAAGTAGCACCAATAACAGCTGGAAGATAACAGCTGCATGATAACAACAGTACCAAGATAACAGAAGGTTTTCTTACCTGTCTATTGCCCTCCTGAAGCCTGGCCTCCAAGCAGGGTAGAAACTGTAGCAGGGCATCGCCGGCCTTACGTCTTGGGTACACACGGCCCAGAATGGCTTGAGGGAACTCTCCGGGGGCCACCTGATATATTTCCAGCTATGGCAACTGGCACCGTCGCCTGCCGTGGGGAGCCATGCATGGCACAACCTGCCATGGCACTCCGGTAACTCCCACCACGGTGCCACCTTCTCCTTCCATGGTGATTTTCTTTCAAGTTTGATTTGTTTAAATTTTTTGTTTTTTTGCTTACTTAAAAAGCAATTATTTGAATTTTTTCTATAAATCTGAAAATAATTTGTTCATTTTAGGCTACTCAGTACCTAGACGCCCTTGCCTCTCGCAGGGTCAGTGTTCGAATCCCGGTGATAGAAGTGGTTCACGTGGACCTTATATGCCCAATTGTTACCGCGTCCCGCACATGTGGCTGTTACCGTGTTAAATATACTCTACGGCATTATATACTGATATACGACATATTCCGACGGAAATATAAAGTATGAGAGAAAGAGAGAGAGAGAGAGAGAATGAATTTTCATTCTGGTACTGAATGAAAATTTCGAAATTACTAGTTGTGAATGGTGATTCAGGTCCTTCAAATACAAAGGGCAGCCAACAGAGCCAAATCACCTACTCTTACCTATCCTAGACCTAACTATATGTACACTTATAATAATAAAACACATACGAGAAAACATTGTTTATAATTCCACAATACGTTACATTTGACGAATGTATTTGGGTCGGGCCGCAGCTTGAACGAACCTAATACTAGGTTGGGTTACATAAACAGGTTGTTGGACTGGTGAACATTTGGTCGGTGTTGATGAGGACGAGTTGAGTGTGTCAAAAACATCAGAGCGTCACATGACAGATTATGGGGAAATGACCCAATTATGACAAGTATGGAGTTGGGGTGAAGAAACGCCGGCCTCTGGAGGGATGTTATGGTCTGAGACAGACTTTCTGAGTGGCTCCATGTGGGCCCCCAGGGTGTGGCTCCACGTGGGCCCCCAGGGTGTGGCTCCACGTGGGCCCCCAGGGTGTGGCTCCACGTGGGCCCCCAGGGTGTGGCTCCACGTGGGCCCCCAGGGTGTGGCTCCACGTGGGCCCCCAGGGTGTGGCTCCACGTGGGCCCCCAGGGTGTGGCTCCACGTGGGCCCCCAGGGTGTGGCTCCACGTGGGCCCCCAGGGTGTGGCTCCACGTGGGCCCCCAGAGTGTGGCTCCACGTGGGCCCCCAGGGTGTGGCTCCACGTGGGCCCCCAGGGTGTGGCTCCACGTGGGCCCCCAGGGTGTGGCTCCACGTGGGCCCCCAGGGTGTGGCTCCACGTGGGCCCCCAGGGTGTGGCTCCACGTGGGCCTCCAGGGTGTGGCTCCACGTGGGCCCCCAGGGTGTGGCTCCACGTGGGCCCCCAGGGTGTGGCTCCACGTGGGTCCCCAGGGTGTGGCTCCACGTGGGCCCCCAGGGTGTGGCTCCACGTGGGCCCCCAGGGTGTGGCTCCACGTGGGCCCCCAGGGTGTGGCTCCACGTGGGCCCCCAGGGTGTGGCTCCACGTGGGCCCCCAGGGTGTGGCTCCACGTGGGCCCCCAGGGTGTGGCTCCACGAGGGCCCCCAGGGTGTGGCTCCACATGGGCTCCCAGGGTGTGGCTCCACGTGGGTCCCCAGGGTGTGGCTCCACGTGGAGCCCCCAGGGTGTGGCTCCACGTGGGGCCCCCAGGGTGTGGCTCCACGTGGGCCCCCAGGGTGTGGCTCCACGTGGGCCCCCAGGGTGTGGCTCCACGTGGGCCCCCAGGGTGTGGCTCCACGTGGGCCCCCAGGGTGTGGCTCCACATGGGCTCCCAGGGTGTGGCTCCACGTGGGTCCCCAGGGTGTGGCTCCACGTGGAGCCCCCAGGGTGTGGCTCCACGTGGGCCCCCAGGGTGTGGCTCCACGTGGGCCCCCAGGGTGTGGCTCCACGTGGGCCCCCAGGGTGTGGCTCCACGTGGGCCCCCAGGGTGTGGCTCCACGTGGGCCCCCAGGGTGTGGCTCCACGTGGGCCCCCAGGGTGTGGCTCCACATGGGCTCCCAGGGTGTGGCTCCACGTGGGTCCCCAGGGTGTGGCTCCACGTGGGTCCCCAGGGTGTGGCTCCACGTGGGGCCCCAGGGTGTGGCTCCACATGGGTCCCCAGGGTGTGGCTCCACGTGAGCCCCCAGGGTGTGGCTCCACATGGGTCCCCAGGGTGTGGCTCCACGTGGGCCCCCACGGAGTGGCTCCACGTGGGCCCCCAGGGAGTGGCTCCACGTGGGGTCCCCAGGGTGTGGCTCCACGTGGGCCCTCAGGGAGTGACTCCACGTGGGCCCCCAGGGTGTGGCTCCACGTGGGCCCCCAGGGTTTGGCTCCACGTGGGCCCCCAGGGTGTGGCTCCACGTGGGCCCCCAGGGTGTGGCTCCACGTGGGCCCCCAGGGTGTGGTTAGCACTGACTAATGACTGATGTGGCAGACCACATCAATGCAGGGAGGCGTATGTCACTCCTATTACCACCACCACAACGCAATGCACGCACGCACGCACGCACGGGGGAGGGGTCGTTATCCTAAGGGCCCGGGTTCGATTCCCGGCCGAGGCAGAAACAAATCAGACAATTCGTTTCACGTGATCCGCCTGTTCAATTAGCAGTAAATAGGTACCTGGGAGTTAGACAGCTGCTACGGGCTGCTTCCTGTATTCACCTAGTTGTGCTTGCGGGGGGGGGGGGGGGGTTGAGCTCTGCTCTTTCCGCCCGCCTCTCAACTGTCAATCACCTGCCCCCCCCCCCCCCAACACACACACACCAACATAAACAATGTACGAGAGAGGTTGCGGCCTCTTGTTTATTTTATCTCCCAAGTGCCAGTCAGACTTGGAATGTCACCTGTCGACCCCTGCCATCCCTATCCCTGTCGGCCCCTGCCATCCCTATCCCTGTCGGCCCCTGCCATCCCTATCCCTGTCGGCCCCTGCCATCCCTATCCCTGTCAGCCCCTGCCATCCCTATCCCTGTCAGCCCCTGCCATCCCTATCCCTGTCAGCCCCTGCCATCCCTATCCCTGTCAGCCCCTGCCATCCCTATCCCTGTCAGCCCCTGCCATCCCTATCCCTGTCAGCCCCTGCCATCCCTATCCCTGTCAGCCCCTGCCATCCCTATCCCTGTCAGCCCCTGCCATCCCTATCCCTGTCAGCCCCTGCCATCCCTATCCCTGTCAGCCCCTGCCATCCCTATCCCTGTCAGCCCCTGCCATCCCTATCCCTGTCAGCCCCTGCCATCCCTATCCCTGTCAGCCCCTGCCATCCCTATCCCTGTCAGCCCCTGCCATCCCTATCCCTGTCAGCCCCTGCCATCCCTATCCCTGTCAGCCCCTGCCATCCCTATCCCTGTCAGCCCCTGCCATCCCTATCCCTGTCAGCCCCTGCCATCCCTATCCCTGTCAGCCCCTGCCATCCCTATCCCTGTCGACCCCTGCCATCCCTATCCCTGTCGACCCCTGCCATCCCTATCCCTGTCAGCCCCTGCCATCCCTATCCCTGTCAGCCCCTGCCATCCCTATCCCTGTCAGCCCCTGCCATCCCTATCCCTGTCAGCCCCTGCCATCCCTATCCCTGTCAGCCCCTGCCATCCCTATCCCTGTCGACCCCTGCCATCCCTATCCCTGTCGGCCTCCTGCCATCCCTATCCCTGTCAGCCCCTGCCATCCCTATCCCTGTCAGCCCCTGCCATCCCTATCCCTGTCAGCCCCTGCCATCCCTATCCCTGTCAGCCCCTGCCATCCCTATCCCTGTCGACCCCTGCCATCCCTATCCCTGTCGGCCTCCTGCCATCCCTATCCCTGTCAGCCCCTGCCATTCCTGTCAGCCCCTGCCATCCCTGTCAGCCCCCTGCCATCCCTGTCAGTTCCCTGCCATTCCCATCCTTCTCGGCCCCTGCCATCCCCATCCCTCTCAGCCCCTGCCATCCCCATCCCTGTCAGTTCCCTGCCATTCCCATCCCTCTCAGCCCCCCCCCCCCCCCTGCCATCCTCTTCTACTTGCCTTCCTGGTTCCCGTAGGGGTGCCTACCCATCCTTACCTTCATTGAGTGTTACCCCATCCCTTCCCCTACACTAGGGGGGCCTGGCCCCTCCCTACCCCCCTCCCCTGGAGCCCATCCTGGCTGCCATCCCCTGCCTCTCACCACCACCAGCCTCCCAGAGCGCTACAAAATGTTCCCTGTTCATGAGCATTATAGTCAAAATAATAATATAATGATAAACTCCAATGAGAAAGCATCATTGTAATCATTTCATCGTTAATAACGTGTTGAGAACATTTGTTTAAAAGTACTAAGACATGTAAGTCTTGGTCAAGTGGGGATCTGTGGAGCTACATGTATAAATGAGTGGTGCTGCCCAATAAACTCAAACCCAATAAAGTGCTCAATAAACCTAATAAACTGTCATCAATAAACTGATGACACAACAAAACACTCACTACGTGCAGACGAGGAGTCACAATAACGTGGCTGAAATATGTTGACCAAACCACACACTAGAAAGTGAAGGGACGACGACGTTTCGGTCCGTCCCTTCACCTTGTAGCGTGTGGTCTGGTCAAGACTGTCACTACACACACACGGATTGGGGGCCGTGCAGTTAACATGCTAGAGAGGTAAAGGTGAAGGATTAGGTTCGTAAATGTGAAATATTGCATGAGTTATGATAGCAGGCGGCCTGTGTCAGTACTCGCCTTGTTGTGCTTGCGGGGGTTGGGCTCTGGCTCTTTGGTCCCGCCTCTCAACTGTTATTAACGATTAATTTTTTTTCCACACACACACGCACACAGGAATCAGCCCGTAACAGCTGTCTACCAGGTACCTTTTTACTGCTAGGTAACAGGTGCATCAGGGTGAAAGAAACTTTGCCCATTGTTTCTCGCCGGCGCCGGGAATCGAAACAGGGCCACAGGATTACGTGCCCAGTGTGCTATCCACACAGCCACCGGCGCCCGGATGTGTGTGTGTGTGTGTGTGTGTGTGTGTGTGTGTGTGTGTGTGTGTGTGTGTGTGTGTGTGTGTGTGTGTGTGTGTGTGTGTGTGTGTGTGACCATCACTGACAACATTGGTCAGTGATGGTCAGTAATCTCGCTCTAAATCTTTATGTCGATCTCTGTGTTTGTTTCTTACTATATGCATGTCTCTCTCACTCTATGTTTTGCCACTCGTCTCATGTATTCTAACACGGTACCGACCATGTTGGGTACCTACCCTACAGTTGTAACTGTTAAAAAATGGGCGAGGTTAGCCTAAAGTTTCTGGCCCCCCAACCTCTGAACAAAGGTACAACCTAATTGATATAATCTCTCAGTATTACTGTATTGGTATATTTATTTATCTCGTCCAGTATCTCAAGTGTGTTTCACGCTCCAGGTATACATTGTATGTGAGGCACAGTAGCGCTGCCTCAGGCACAGTAACGCTGCCTCAGGCACAGTAACGCTGCCTCAGGCACAGTAACGCTGCCTCAGGCACAGTAACGCTGCCTCAGGCACAGTAACGCTGCCTCAGGCACAGTAACGCTGCCTCAGGCACAGTAACGCTGCCTCAGGCACAGTAACGCTGCCTCAGGCACAGTAACGCTGCCTCAGGCACAGTAACGCTGCCTCAGGCACAGTAACGCTGCCTCAGGCACAGTAACGCTGCCTCAGGCACAGTAACGCTGCCTCAGGCACAGTAACGCTGCCTCAGGCACAGTAACGCTGTCTCAGGCACAGTAACGCTGCCTCAGGCACAGTAACGCTGCCTCAGGCACAGTAACGCTGTCTCAGGCACAGTAACGCTGCCTCAGGCACAGTAACGCTGCCTCAGGCACAGTAACGCTGCCTCAGGCACAGTAACGCTGCCTCAGGCACAGTAACGCTGTCTCAGGCACAGTAACGCTGCCTCAGGCACAGTAACGCTGCCTCAGGCACAGTAACGCTGCCTCAGGCACAGTAACGCTGCCTCAGGCACAGTAACGCTGCCTCAGGCACAGTAACGCTGCCTCAGGCACAGTAACGCTGCCTCAGGCACAGTAACGCTGCCTCAGGCACAGTAACGCTGCCTCAGGCACAGTAACGCTGTCTCAGGCACAGTAACGCTGCCTCAGGCACAGTAACGCTGCCTCAGGCACAGTAATGCTGTCTCAGGCACAGTAACGCTGCCTCAGGCACAGTAACGTTGCCTCAGGCACAGTAGCGCTGCCTCAGGCACAGTAACGCTGCCTCAGGCACAGTAACGCTGCCTCAGGCACAGTAACGCTGTCTCAGGCACAGTAACGCTGCCTCAGGCACAGTAACGCTGTCTCAGGCACAGTAACGCTGCCTCAGGCACAGTAACGCTGCCTCAAGCACAGTAACGTTGCCTCAGGCACAGTAACGCTGCCTCAGGCACAGTAACGCTGCCTCAAGCACAGTAACGCTGCCTCAGGCACAGTAACGTTGCCTCAGGCACAGTAACGCTGCCTCAGGCACAGTAACGCTGTCTCAGGCACAGTAACGCTGCCTCAGGCACAGTAACGCTCCCTCAGGCACAGTAACGCTGCCTCAGGCACAGTAACGCTGTCTCAGGCACAGTAACGCTGTCTCAGGCACAGTAACGCTGCCTCAGGCACAGTAACGCTGTCTCAGGCACAGTAACGCTGCCTCAGGCACAGTAACGCTGCCTCAGGTACAGTGAAAAGTTCCCCACTAAACACTTGTAGATCAACAGTCACCATAACTACCGGTCTTGGCCACTCACCAGTTAACAAGGGCCAGCAAGCCATTCTTATCCACACTATTTTGGTCCTTAAAATTACAAGTGTGTTCAGTCACTGTAATTGGTCACTATTTGGTTCACAATCACAATTTTATTGGCATATTCAACACTTTTCCTTATTATAATCACTATCACTTATTTTCATCTTCACTTTCCGGAAATAAATATTTTTGAATGTAACCAAAATTTTCTTCACACGTCACTTTCACAAGTACAATACTTCACAATCATCTTCACAACACCTCACTATACCTCTCAGTATCCTCCAGCTCCACACCTGACTACCACTAGCACACACACCTGACTACCACCAGCACACACACCTGACTACCACTAGCACACACACCTGACTACCACCAGCACACATCTGTCTACCACCAGCACACACACCTGACTACCACCAGCACACATCTGTCTACCACCAGCACACATCTGTCTACCACCAGCACACATCTGTCTACCACCAGCACACATCTGTCTACCAGCAGCACACACCTGACTACCACCAGCACACATCTCTCTACGACCAGTACACACCTGACTACCACTAGCACACACCTGACTACCACCAGCACACATCTGTCTACCACCAGCACACATCTGTCTACCAGCAGCACACACCTGACTACCACCAGCACACCTGACTACCACCAGCACACACCTGACTACCACTAGCACACACCTGACTACCACCAGCACACATCTGTCTACCAGCAGCACACACCTGACTACCACCAGCACACACCTGACTACCACTAGCACACACCTGACTACCACCAGCACACATCTGTCTACCACTAGCACACATCTGTCTACCACCAGCACACACCTGACTACCACCAGCACACACCTGACTACCACCAGCACACACCTGACTACCACCAGCACACACCTCTCTACCAGCACACACCTGACTACCACCAGCACACACCTGTCTACCACCACCAGCACACACCTGTCTACCAGCACACACCTGACTACCACCAGCACACACACACCTGACTACCACCAGCACACATCTGACTACCACCAGCACACACCTGACTACCACCAGCACACACCTGACTACCACCAGCACACACCTGACTACCACCAGCACACACACACCTGACTACCACCAGCACACACCTGACTACCACCAGCACACCTGACTACCACCAGCACACACCTGACTACCACCAGCACACCTGACTACCACCAGCACACACACCTGACTACCACCAGCACACATCTGACTACCACCAGCACACACCTCACTACCACCAGCACACCTGACTACCACCAGCACACACACCTGACTACCACCAGCACACACCTCACTACCACCAGCACACACCTGACTACCACCAGCACACACCTGACTACTACCACCAGCACACACCTCACTACCACCAGCACACACCTCACTACCACCAGCACACATCTGACTACCACCAGCACACATCTGACTACCACCAGCACACACCTGACTACCACCAGCACACACCTGACTACCACCAGCACACACCTCACTACCACCAGCACACACCTCACTACCACCAGCACACACCTGACTACTACCACCAGCACACACCTGTCTACCACCAGCACACACCTCACTACCACCAGCACACACCTGACTACCACCAGGACACACCTGACTACCACCAGCACACACCTCACTACCACCAGCACACACCTGACTACCACCAGGACACACCTGACTACCACCAGCACACACCTGACTACTACCACCAGCACACACCTGACTACCACCAGCACACACCTGACTACTACCACCAGCACACACCTCACTACCACCAGCACACACCTGACTACCACCAGGACACACCTGACTACCACCAGCACACACTTGACTACCACCAGGACACACCTGACTACCACCAGCACACACCTGACTACCACCGGCACACCTAGCACCAGCACACATCTGACTATCGGGGGAGCAGCGCCAGGTGTGGCCCCAGGGTGCCTCCTGGCGGGACACTGACCACACCACCCACTCGGTCATGGCCACCACGGCACCGCAGATGCCAGGTGCCACAATCACTACAGCAGTCCTCCTGTCACCCCCTCCCCCCCCCCCTCCGCACACACACACACACCTGAAGGCTGCCAGCCTCGGCACCTTAGTGAGAGGAGGGGACTGTGAGGGGAAGTGAGAGACGGGGTGAGAGAAGGGGCCAGAGACCGGGGTATATGGACCAGGCATATATGGCATCAGTGCCTGGAGTGCCATGCTGCCCCCCCCCCCCTGTGTGGGCCACCTTCCACAGCTGGCACATGTGTGCTGTTGAAACACACCAGGAACACACCCGGGAACACTGCCTCCATCCTCACAACCTGTCAAGTACAACTCTTGACGGAATAATGACATATTGACACTTTTTGACAGTATTAAACATTTCTTCACTGTGCATTCTCTCAATACTTAGCATTTTATTCTTATCTTGAATCCTGTCAATGGCAGGGCTGGTGCAGCATACACGGTAATCAAGGATAATACTTTCCAACGCAGAAATGAAGAAAAAGCACGTATTTAGAACTATGCCTCTTCAACGCAAGCAGAGCTAACTGCCATTGTTATGGCGTTAAGGTTTCTTGAATGGAACACTAATGGTGCACTGATTTGCACCGATTCAAAAGCAGCACTGCAAAGCCTAAGTAAAAATCAGGCAGAAAATCTTGCAATAGTCGCTGAAATTAAGAGAGCTGTAAGAGTACTTACCAATCAGGGAAGAGTCATCAAGTTTCTGTGGATCCCCTCCCATGTTGGAATATGTGGGAATGAACGAGTAGATGTGCTGGCTGCTGAAGGCGCTGAAGGAGACCATATTGAATACTTCATACCCAAGACTCTACTACAAATTAGAGGTATTATCAGGCAACATCACCGTGACAAGGTAACTGAGGAAAGGAGGATAGAAGCACAAACCAGTGAATCTGTACGATGGTACAACATGGTTGCAGCTGGCAATCCCAATCATTATGGACGACGAGGGAGAGAATCAGTAATAGCGAGAATCCGTCTTGGATACAAATATCCATGGAGATATGGAATGGAAACAACAGTTGATCAGCGAAGTTGCAGAATCTGTGGTGAGAGTGATGGACACCGCCTTGACCACTATCTACGTGAATGTGAACACCTGAGACACATTAGGAATATGTGTAGAATAATGCACCCCACATTGTTTGAGTTAGGAAAACACTATTTGTCAAATATTGATACTGTTCTTAAAAGATTTCCCCATTTTGCACCCGCAAGATAACGTAAGCTTTTAAGGGTTGATAAATGTTAATCTTCTTGTTTGAGGAGCTGTTCACTTGAGACAGTTACGCAAGTCCCAGCTGTGTCTGGGTACAAGTGACAGGATGAACAACCCAGCGGGTTTTCTTCCTATTGGGGAGTGTTGTACATGCTGCTATGGCGGTGTGTCCACTCACAAGATGAGTGGCGCTGCCCAATAAACTCGCTCCTCGGGGAAAAATTAAAAAAAAAAAAAAAAAATTGAGATAATTTCGGGGCTTAGCGTCCCCGAGGCCCGGTCCTCGACCAGGCCTCCTTTTTGTTTCCCCCCCCCCATCCCCAGGAAGCAGCCCGTGGCAGCTGTCTAACTACCGGGTACCTATTTACTGCTGGGTGAACAGGATCATCAGGGTGAAAGAAACTTTGTTCATTTGTTTTCGCCTCCACCGGGGATCGAACATGGAACCTTAGGACTACGAATACCGAGCATTGTCCACTCAGCCGTCAGACCCCAGGTTTAAGGAAGAACGACCTGGGCGCAACCGCGTTCCCCATTTCTTAATAACAATAATAATAATAATAATAATAATAATAATAATAATAATAATAATAATAATAATAATAATAATAATAATAATAATAATAATAATAATAAACATAACCTTGTAGTCACTACAACATTTGTCAAGTGTATATAATAACTTCCATATAAACTAATGTATATGGTTTATCTATCTTGCCAGTAGGGCTATTGTGTAGCATCTGTCTACCCACTCTTGGGCCAGCCCGTCCTCCTGAGGTCCCCAACGTCAAGAAACTGTCGTACTAACGTGCCTTATTATAACTTACCGGAGGACCCAAAACAGAAAACGGGACAATATGTCAATTTGGCGAGCCGCTTCCATTGACTACGAATATTTTTGGCCTTAGGTAGATTATACGTTAAACTGCGACGTTGTAATAGGAGCCGTTATTAGGGTTGTTTAGGTACACTAACGACTTATGCAGGAGTCTGGCTCACTCTCCTCTCTGGTGAGGTACTGCAAGGTTGTCTTAACCTCGTCTTGCCTTGCCTTGCCTTAACCTTGTCTTGTACCTCGACCTTGGCGGCCTCTTTTGGTATCTATAGAGACTGTAGTACTCCTGCCTCTAGTGTCTGCTGCCTCTAGTGTCTGCTGCCTCTAGTGCCTCAACCACCTCCAGGTGATGCTTTTTGGCGTCCAGTCTTGCCACTGCTGTCTGGCTCCATCTCCTCTAGTGTTCTCTAGCTGCCGGGTGTTGCCTCAATGTGTGCCTCACCCTGCGTGACGCAGGACACCCTGCGTGACGCAGGACACCCTGCGTGACGCAGGACACCCTGGGTGACGCAGGACATCGTAGCTGGGCCCCCAACACGCAGCGTTACGGAGTGTCTGTGTGGAGGAATAATGAGGTTCCGGCGAGTACCAGCTGATCACCATAACATGAGGTGGCTCCACACGGAGTGGAAGTGCTTGTGGTCTGTGAGGGAACACGTCACCGCCTACTCACACACCTGCCTCATGCATTACCGCCCCTCACGCCTCATGCAACACCTAGCGTCACCACTCCCTGGTATTGTATACTAGTAACTCTCACTGCTTCATGCACCCACACACCGCACGCAATACAACCCTTCCGTGTGTGTGTGTGTGTGTGTGTGTGTGTGTGTGTGTGTGTGTGTGTGTGTGTGTGTGTGTGTGTGTGTGTGTGTGTGTGTGTGTGTGTGTGTGTGTGTGTGTGATATATTTAGCTATATCATCAAGGAGCTAAATAAGAACAAAGCAGTTGGTCCAGATGGAGTTTCACCATGGGTTCTGAGAGAATGTGCACCTGAGCTCAGCATTCCTCTTCAACTGATTTTTCAGGCATCCCTGTTAACAGGAGTTGTAGCTGATGTGTGGAAAAAGGCTAACATAGTTCCAATCAACAAAAGTAGAAGCATGGACGACCCCCTTAATTATAGACCGGTAACATTGACAAGTGTAATAGTCAAAATATTGGAAAAAATAATTAAAACTAAATGGGTAGAACACCTGGAGAGAAATGATATAATATCAGACAGACAGTATGGTTTTCAAACTGGAAGATCCTGTGTATCGAATTTACTCAGTTTCTATGATCGAGCAACAGAGATATTACAGGAAAGAGATGGTTGAGTTGACTGCATCTATCTGAACCTAAAAAAAAAAGGCCTTCGACAGAGTTCCACATAAGAGGTTGTTCTGGAAACTGAAAAATATTGGAGGGGTGACAGGTAAGCTTCTAACATGGATGAAAAATTTTCTGACTGATAGAAAAATGAGGGCAGTGATCAGAGGCAATGTATCGGACTGGAGAAATGTCACAAGTGGAGTACCACAGGGTTCAGTTCTTGCACCAGTGATGTTTATTGTCTACACAAATGATCTACCAGTTGGTATACAGAATTATATGAACATGTTTGCTGATGATGCTAAGATAATAGGAAGGCTAAGAAACTTAGATGATTGTTATGCCCTTCAATATGACCTGGACAAAATAAGTATATGGAGCACCACTTGGCAAATGGAATTTAATGTTAATAAATGCCATGTTATGGAATGTGGAATAGGAGAACATAGATCTCACACAACCTATATATTATGTGAGAAATCTTTAAAGAATTCTGATAAAGAAAGAGATCTAGGGGTGGTTCTAGATAGAAGACTATCACTTGAGGACCACATAAAGAATATTGTGCGAGGAGCCTATGCCACGCTTTCTAACTTTAGAATTGCTTTTAAATACATGGATGGCGATATACTAAAGAAATTGTTCACGACTTTTGTTAGGCCAAAGCTAGAATATGCAGCTGTTGTGTGGTGCCCATATCTTAAGAAGCACATCAACAAACTGGAAAAGGTGCAGACATGCTACTAAGTGGCTCCCAGAACTGAAGGGCAAGAGCTACGAGGAGAGGTTAGAGGCATTAAATATGCCAAAACTAGAAGACAGAAGAAAAAGAGGTGATATGATCACTACGTACAAAATAGTAACAGGAATTGATAAAATCGATAGGAAAGATTTCCTGAGACCTGGAACTTTAAGAACAAGAGGTCATAGATATAAACTACATAACACAGATGCCGAAGAAATTAAAGAAAATTCACTTTCGCAAACAGAGTAGTAGATGGTTGGAACAAGTTAGGTGAGAAGGTGGTGGAGGCCAAGACCGTCAGTAGTTTCAAAGCGTTATATGACAAAGAGTGCTGGGAAGACGGGACACCACGAGCGTAGCTCTCATCCTGTAACTACACTTAGGTAATTACACACACACATACACTTGTGAAGGAGGAAATGTATATGTTTACCTCTCAGAATGTTTGGTAATATGTTTATTTGTGATGTGTGTCTATGTATGTATTAACACGTTGTACTGAATGGGGTGAGAATAGCTTGAGCTACCTCATCCCTTTGTGTGTATTTTACCTCAATAAACTTATTTCAATTTCAATTTCAATTTCACACACACACACCCGCAGGGGTCAGTCCTTGGACCCATACTGTTTCTGGTATATGTAAATGATCTCCCAGAGGGTATAGATTCGTTCCTCTCAATGTTTGCCGACGATGCAAAAATTATGAGGAGGATTGAAACAGAGGATGATAGTAGGAGGCTACAAGATGACCTAGATAGACTGAGTGAATGGTCCAACAAATGGCTGTTGAAGTTCAACCCGAGTAAATGCAAAGTAATGAAACTAGGCAGTGGAAACAGGAGGCCAGACACAGGATACAGAATAGGAGATGAAGTACTTAATGAAACAGACAGAAAGATCTAGGAGTTGATATCACACCAAACCTGTCTCCTGAAGCCCACATAAAGAGAATAACGTCTGCGGCATATGCGAGGCTGGCTAACATCAGAACGGCGTTCAGGAACCTGTGTAAGGAATCATTCAGAATCTTGTACACAACATATGTAAGACCAATCCTGGAGTATGCGGCCCCAGCATGGAGCCCGTACCTTGTCAAGCACAAGACGAAGCTGGAAAAAGTCCAAAGGTATGCTACTAGACTAGTCCCAGAACTAAGAGGCATGAGTTACAAGGAAAGGCTGCGGGAAATGCACCTTACGACACTGGAAGACAGAAGAGTAAGGGGGGACATGATCACAACCTACAAAATCCTCAGGGGAATCGACCGGGTAAACAAGGATAAACTATTCAACACTGGAGGGACGCGAACCAGGGGACACAGGTGGAAGCTGAGTACCCAAATGAGCCACAGAGACATTAGAAAGAACTTTTTCAGTGTCAGAGTAGTTAGTAAACGGAATGCACTAGGAAGTGATGTGGTGGAGGCTGACTCCATACACAGTTTCAAATGTAGATATGATAGAGCCCATTAGGCTCAGGAATCTGTACACCAGTTGATTGACGATTGAGCGGCGGGACCAAAGAGCCAGAGCTCAACCCCGGCAAGCACAATTAGGAGAGTACAATTAGGTGAGTACACACACACCAGGAGGGTGAGAGTCCATTCTACTAACAAGGAGCTCAACCTGACTATACTTGAAGACATCTTTGGAGTAGACAGAACCAGCGTGGAAGAGAAACTTGAACCTCGCTAGCTAATTAAGCTTAGCCTCATTAGACGCTCATCAAGCTGAACCTAACTCATGAGGCTGAACCTCACTAGACGCTTATAAAGTAGAGTGTCACAAGAGACCTATGAAACTGGGCATCACTACTCTAGAATCAAACCAAAGACTATTCATAACTTGTTGTACAGTTATAACTCGACAAGTTATGTAACAATTACAGTATATTAATTACACAAGAGTGTCACAATAACAGGCCAGCACGGTGACACTCGTCTGAATCACAACCTTAACAACTTATACCCATCATTACAACACTGGCTGGACTAAACAGGTGCACAACAGTCAAAACCTAACATATATATTGTAGACAGAGTTAACAGAGATAGCAACATGTAAGATGATATATTGTAAAGTGAGGTTTACCATTAGATCGGTAATATACATATTGGCACATATGATACTACACAATTACAGGCGATGAGACATTCAGAGGTCAAACTCACATGAAGTAAGCATCCCATGACAATTATAGACGTTTGTACACCTTCAGTATTGTACATCAACAGATTCTGGGACTGTTGTACATTCAAGAGATTTCCAGCTCAAAATCCCGACCCCCCCCCCCAGCTCGTGTAACACTGATCTCCCTGCACCTGGGCTCAATATGCCTGCCAGTAATCATCTGTGGCAGTAGTTCCTTTATCATTCCATAACTCCAGCTGGGGGACTTGTTGTGGAGGAGTTGTGTTATACCCTGACCTGCTGACCTGCTCCACAGTTGGTCAACGTCCTCCCAGCGAGTGTAAGAAATATTACAGGAACAACCGTGGACATCTTCAAGAAGAAACTAGATAGTTTTCTCCAAGGAGTGCCGAACCAACCGGGCTGTGGTGGGTATGTGGGCCTGAAGGCAGCTCCAAGTAACAGACTGTTGGACCAAGGTCTCACAAGTCAAGCCTGGTCTCGGGCCGGGCTTGGGGAGTGGAAGAACTCGCAGAACCCCATCCAGGTACAATCCAGGTGATACATCATTATATATATCATTCATTTTCAGTTGTATTTCCTGACAATTAAATTCATATAGCTAGACAAATAGGAGTGGTCAATGGTAGGTTGTTAAAAAAATTAGTCGAGTTTCCTGGATGGGTGATTCCTTTCATACAAAATTATATAATTAACTTGTAAATAATTTCCTCAAGTTTGGGCGAGGACATCAGGCCAGGAAGGAGGAAGACTGCAATGAGGGCGAGAATGGACGCCTCCTGTGGATCCCCAGCTTCCGTGGTGGAATATGTGGCAATGAATGAGCAGATGTTCTGGCTGCTGAAGGCGCTGATATGCGGGCCCCCTGACGATATGCGGGCCCCTGACGATATGCGGGCCCCTGGCGATATACGGGCCCCTGTCGATATACGGGCCCCTGGCGATATGCGGGCCCCTGACGATATGCGGGCCCCTGACGATATACGGGCTCCTGACGATATACGGGCCCCTGGTGATATGCGGGCCCCTGACGATATGCTGGCCAGATGCTTTTCATAATACTTTACTGAAACCTCTCTGCCCAGTAATTTTCGACTAGGATCTCGATCAAAGGATTCCGGCGAGTTCCAGCAACCTACAGCACATTTAACAGGATTGAACAGTAAGTTGTATTCTACACTAAATCTTTCATATAACTGTATCAACGTTTCCATAGGCTGTTTGGTGGGTGGGAGTAGAACTAGATCATCAGCATAACAGAAAATATTGGGCTTAGGCCTATGTAACAGTCACTTCTACTAGCTCTTAACTCTTTCAACAATAACAAACAATTGTTTGATAGATAACAAACAGAACTGAACTAACAATAACACCTTGTTTGACCCCAAATTTGTAAGGGGGAAATTTTCAGAAAGGACATAATACAGGATATTAACGACGTTAACAATTCTTAAGGGACTAGACAAAGTAAGTATAGAAGACATGGTCAGTACGACGAGTTGTGACACAATGACACAATTACTCGTAGTTAGAAACTGCAACAGCCAATTCAGTACATATTATCAAGTGCGGGGAAGGTACCCACGGGGCGGGAGTAATTGATCTAGACAACCGACAAGTAGTAAGGAGTAGCTCGGGAGCCAGAGCTTGACCTTGCAGAGTGGTAGACCGTTGGAACAAGCCAAGTGAGAGGTTGGTGGGAGGCCAAAACCATCAATAATTTGAAAGCGTTATACGACAAAGAGTACTGGGAAGACGGGACACCACGAGCTGTAACTACACTTAGGTAATTACACTAGAGTGAGTAGGAACAAGTATACTGTAAAAACTCTGGGAGTGACTAGGTGTAAGTAGACGGTGTCCAGGTTCCTTGAGGTTATTCTGAGATGATTTCGGGGCTTTAGCGTCCCCGAGGCCCGGTCCTCGACCAGGTCTGTGTCTACCACACACTCTTATCACCTCACTCATCTTCATTATCATCACCATCCGGTCGTCACGGCCGGATGGTGGTCCGTGTCTCTGGAGCCTCCCTGGCGGGGGGGCACAACACCTTGTAAACAGATAAACACACGTACTTAAAGATACTGATTATTCGGTTAGCTTGCAGGTCAAGAGTAAACGTTAACACCAATATCCATCCCTTAACCTGCCGACCCAACACCCAGACCCACCTGTCATGACCACAGACCCACCTGTCATGACCACAGACCCACCTGTCATGACCACAGACCCACCTGTCATGACCACAGACCCACCTGTCATGACCACAGACCCACCTGTCATGACCCAGACCCACCTGCCATGACCACAGACCCACCTACCATCCCCCAGACCCACCTATCATCACCCCAGACCCACCTACCATCCCCCAGACCCACCTACCATCCCCCAGACCCACCTACCATCCCCCAGACCCACCTACCATCCCCCAGACCCACCTACCATCCCCCAGACCCACCTACCATCCCCCAGACCCACCTACCATCCCCCCAGACCCACCTACCATCCCCCAGACCCACCTACCATCCCCCAGACCCACCTACCATCTCCCCAGACCCACCTACCATCCCCCAGACCCACCTACCATCCCCCCAGACCCACCTACCATCCCCCAGACCCACCTACCATCACCCCAGACCCACCTACCATCCCCCAGACCCACCCACATTCTCACCTTACACTTGAAAATCGAGTGCGAAGAGCGGTGATGGGGGTGGAGTACTTCCTCCTGGCAGCCTCCACACTCTGCCACCTGGCGAGTGACTCCACCACCAGCCTCCTCATCTTCCCGTGTCACTTCATCCTTCCCACACTTGACCCACTCTCACAAGACGCTCTCACAAGACGCTCTCACAAGACGCTCTTCCCTCCACACACAATTTGTTTCTCATCTCACACATTTTAACCCATATTTTCTTAATGGGAATGCTATAGAGAATATTTGTGATGTGGGAAGGTGAGAGTGGAGAGTCCCGTGATGTTGAGTTCAAATGTTGTGCAGAACACAACATCAACACTGTTGGGGGACCACCACTGTTGGGACCACCACTGTTGGGGGACCACTACCGTTGGGGGGGACCACCACCGTTGGGGGGACCACCACTGGGACTACCTCACTGGTCCGTGTATCCTGCCGTGGTAACTATGCGCCACAGAGAGTCACTGTCTGAGGCCACATGATAGACTGAGTTCGTCATAATCGCAGCACGTAAGGAACATTTTACCTCCTCACTATCTTATCTACAGAATGTCTAGCGACTTTCAGCGCCTCTGTGCACACCAAGATGTACTCGTCTAGATGCGCCTGCACGGTTGAGCATTAGCTCCTAAGCTCCAACTCTCCGCTTTCTACCAATTAACACATTAGCTCAGGCATCAGTTACAGCGTCAAATTTGCAGATCACTCTCTTTCTGCGATACCAACAGTTGTCTCCCTTTCCACTATAATGGAGAGAGGCTCCGTGCTCTCAAGGTGCTGGCGGGTGGCATCTCTCATATATTGGGTCTCTGACTGATTATGCTGTAACCATGCTTGCTCTAGTGCCTGAGAGAATGCTTAGAGGGCTGGAGAAGATGCAAAACGAAGCCATGAGGATTATCCTCGGATGCCTCCGTACAACTAAATTACTAAACATGAGGAAGGAACTAAATATTTCATGTGTAAGTAATCGTATCACTGAAATTAATGCTTTAATTGGTATCAAGATGCTTAGTCTAACCCACCCTAACCCCTACACTGAAGCCCTCCAAGCCTTCTTCCTTGAAGGTCAGCATCCCTCCAAATGGATTACCGTAACTGCCACTGTGCTCAGAATGTATAACTTTCATCACCCTTACCAAGAGAGATAACAACGACACTTTCCTGCCCCATGGGAGATCACTCCTTTCCAAATTAATGCCCCTCCCTTTCCCACCCAAGAAGCTGATTAAGGGAACAACCTTGCTTCGCCAAGAAGCAAAAGTACAATGCCTTAAGCCAAATTTCCAAAAATTATTTTTAAGAAATAGTTGTTGTGACAGAGAGATGGTTCCTTCTCCCATGAGTGTGGAGCGCGTCTAAGTAACTGGGCCTCCACTCTCCAGACAGAATTGGTTGCCATAATCCTTGCACTCGAGCGCGTATATGAATCCAAAGTTGACACGCTAATTGTAAGTGACTCCTTGTCATTCTTGACTGCCCTCAGCTCCCCAAGGCATAACTGTGACGTGCTTATCTCTGAAGCTAGACACAGATATAGTCAGATGGAGTCAGAATTTGCCTAACGTGTATGAGTATACTCTGGCTTCCTGTCCCCCGACACAATGAATTATATATATATATATATATATATATATATATATATATATATATATATACAACAGCCAAAAACGCCCAGATGGAGTCACCCTGCAGCCGTGGAGGGAAGGTAAACAGGTCGTGTGGGACTACACTTGTGCATCCACATTGGCTGATACCTATCTACCTTACAGCGCAGCTGGGGGAGGCGGGGCGGCCACCTTCAGGGAGACCCAGAAAACTAACAAGTACAGGGACCTAGAACGTTGTTACAGGTTCGTGCCAATAGGCTCTGAGACTCTGGGCGCCTGAGGTAAATGTGCACTTAAGTTCCTGAAGGAGCTGGGCGAGGAACTCATTGGGAAGACTAGAGACCCAAGAGCGGCCAGTTTTATGTTCCAGCGCCTCAGTGTCGCTGTTCAGAGGGGAAATGCATGCTGTATCTTGGGTACGCACCCGACCCCCGAGGAACTGGACGAGGTCTTCGAACACTGATTGGTATATTGTTATATAAGTGTGTGTTTTCTGTAAACTATATATATATATATATATATATATATATATATATATATATATATATATATATATATATATATATATATATATATATATATATATATATATGAATGAAAACTCACACCCCAGAAGTGACTCGAACCCATACTCCCAGAAGCAACGCAACTGGTAACTACAGGGCGCCTTAATCCGCTTGACCATCACGGCCGTCAAAAGGAAGTGATAGCCGAGGCTATTTGAGCCACTTCCCCGACGGCAACTCGGATGGTAATCTTGGGCATAGCATTTCACCAAATCACCTCATTCTTTGGGGCACACGTGAGGAACACAAATGCGAACAAGCCTGAATGGTCCCCAGGACTATATGCGAATGAAAACTCACACCCCAGAAGTGACTCGAACCCATACTCCCAGAAGCAACGCAACTGGTAACTACAGGGCGCCTTAATCCGCTTGACCATCACGGCCGTCAAAAGGAAGTGATAGCCGAGGCTATTTGAGCCACTTCCCCGACGGCAACTCGGATGGTAATCTTGGGCATAGCATTTCACCAAATCACCTCATTCTTTGGGGCACACGTGAGGAACACAAATGCGAACAAGCCTGAATGGTCCCCAGGACTATATGCGAATGAAAACTCACACCCCAGAAGTGACTCGAACCCATACTCCCAGAAGCAACGCAACTGGTAACTACAGGGCGCCTTAATCCGCTTGACCATCACGGCCGTCAAAAGGAAGTGATAGCCGAGGCTATTTGAGCCACTTCCCCGACGGCAACTCGGATGGTAATCTTGGGCATAGCATTTCACCAAATCACCTCATTCTTTGGGGCACACGTGAGGAACACAAATGCGAACAAGCCTGAATGGTCCCCAGGACTATATGCGAATGAAAACTCACACCCCAGAAGTGACTCGAACCCATACTCCCAGAAGCAACGCAACTGGTAACTACAGGGCACCTTAATCCGCTTGACCATCACGGCCGTCAAAAGGAAGTGATAGCCGAGGCTATTTGAGCCACTTCCCCGACGGCAACTCGGATGGTAATCTTGGGCATAGCATTTCACCAAATCACCTCATTCTTTGGGGCACACGTGAGGAACACAAATGCGAACAAGCCTGAATGGTCCCCAGGACTATATGCGAATGAAAACTCACACCCCAGAAGTGACTCGAACCCATACTCCCAGAAGCAACGCAACTGGTAACTACAGGGCGCCTTAATCCGCTTGACCATCACGGCCGTCAAAAGGAAGTGATAGCCGAGGCTATTTGAGCCACTTCCCCGACGGCAACTCGGATGGTAATCTTGGGCATAGCATTTCACCAAATCACCTCATTCTTTGGGGCACACGTGAGGAACACAAATGCGAACAAGCCTGAATGGTCCCCAGGACTATATGCGAATGAAAACTCACACCCCAGAAGTGACTCGAACCCATACTCCCAGAAGCAACGCAACTGGTAACTACAGGGCGCCTTAATCCGCTTGACCATCACGGCCGTCAAAAGGAAGTGATAGCCGAGGCTATTTGAGCCACTTTCCCGACGGCAACTCGGATGGTAATCTTGGGCATAGCATTTCACCAAATCACCTCATTCTTTGGGGCACACGTGAGGAACACAAATGCGAACAAGCCTGAATGGTCCCCAGGACTATATGCGAATGAAAACTCACACCCCAGAAGTGACTCGAACCCATACTCCCAGAAGCAACGCAACTGGTAACTACAGGGCGCCTTAATCCGCTTGACCATCACGGCCGTCAAAAGGAAGTGATAGCCGAGGCTATTTGAGCCACTTCCCCGACGGCAACTCGGATGGTAATCTTGGGCATAGCATTTCACCAAATCACCTCATTCTTTGGGGCACACGTGAGGAACACAAATGCGAACAAGCCTGAATGGTCCCCAGGACTATATGCGAATGAAAACTCACACCCCAGAAGTGACTCGAACCCATACTCCCAGAAGCAACGCAACTGGTAACTACAGGGCGCCTTAATCCGCTTGACCATCACGGCCGTCAAAAGGAAGTGATAGCCGAGGCTATTTGAGCCACTTCCCCGACGGCAACTCGGATGGTAATCTTGGGCATAGCATTTCACCAAATCACCTCATTCTTTGGGGCACACGTGAGGAACACAAATGCGAACAAGCCTGAATGGTCCCCAGGACTATATGCGAATGAAAACTCATTCTCTGGGGTGTGAGTTTTCATTCGCATATAGTCCTGGGGACCATTCAGGCTTGTTCGCATTTGTGTTCTTCACGTGTGCCCCAAAGAATGAGGTGATTTGGTGAAATGCTATGCCCAAGATTACCATCCGAGTTGCCGTCGGGGAAGTGGCTCAAATAGCCTCGGCTATCACTTCCTTTTGACGGCCGTGATGGTCAAGCGGATTAAGGCGCCCTGTAGTTACCAGTTGCGTTGCTTCTGGGAGTATGGGTTCGAGTCACTTCTGGGGTGTGAGTTTTCATTCGCATATAGTCCTGGGGACCATTCAGGCTTGTTCGCATTTGTGTTCCTCACGTGTGCCCCAAAGAATGAGGTGATTTGGTGAAATGCTATGCCCAAGATTACCATCCGAGTTGCCGTCGGGGAAGTGGCTCAAATAGCCTCGGCTATCACTTCCTTTTGACGGCCGTGATGGTCAAGCGGATTAAGGCGCCCTGTAGTTACCAGTTGCGTTGCTTCTGGGAGTATGGGTTCGAGTCACTTCTGGGGTGTGAGTTTTCATTCGCATATAGTCCTGGGGACCATTCAGGCTTGTTCGCATTTGTGTTCCTCACGTGTGCCCCAAAGAATGAGGTGATTTGGTGAAATGCTATGCCCAAGATTACCATCCGAGTTGCCGTCGGGGAAGTGGCTCAAATAGCCTCGGCTATCACTTCCTTTTGACGGCCGTGATGGTCAAGCGGATTAAGGCGCCCTGTAGTTACCAGTTGCGTTGCTTCTGGGAGTATGGGTTCGAGTCACTTCTGGGGTGTGAGTTTTCATTCGCATATAGTCCTGGGGACCATTCAGGCTTGTTCGCATTTGTGTTCCTCACGTGTGCCCCAAAGAATGAGGTGATTTGGTGAAATGCTATGCCCAAGATTACCATCCGAGTTGCCGTCGGGGAAGTGGCTCAAATAGCCTCGGCTATCACTTCCTTTTGACGGCCGTGATGGTCAAGCGGATTAAGGCGCCCTGTAGTTACCAGTTGCGTTGCTTCTGGGAGTATGGGTTCGAGTCACTTCTGGGGTGTGAGTTTTCATTCGCATATAGTCCTGGGGACCATTCAGGCTTGTTCGCATATATATATATATATATATATATATATATATATATATATATATATATATATATATATATATATATATATATATATGGTCCCTGAATGGTCCCCAGGACTATATGCGACTGAAGCATGACAGCATATGTATACAAGACAGACTGCTACCAAAATATACTAATATATATATATATATATATATATATATATATATATATATATATATATATATATATATATATATTAGTATATTTTGGTAGCAGTCTTTCCTGTAGACATATATTATTAAATATGACCGAAAAAGTAAGATTAATAATTCTAACACGAATTTTCTCAATCTTTCGTACATTACGCTTCACTGTTGGAGGTAAATCAAAAATTAATTCTCCAAAATTCATTTTTATTTCTAGTCTGACGCGACATGGGCGCGTTTCGTAAAACTTATTACATTTTCAAAGACTTTAGTTCACAAATACACAACTGAATAGAACTTACGTATCTCCGATTTTATATCTACATTTGAGTGAGGTGGGAGGGGTGATGTGGCATTAACACAAGACAGAACAAGAGGGGATATTAATAGGGTATTAAAAGTATCAACACAAGACAGAACACAAACAATGGGTATTGAATAGAAGTTTTTGTAGAAAGCCTATTGGTCCATATTTCTTGATGCTTCTATATTGGAGCGGAGTCTTGAGGTGGGTAGAATATAGTTGTGCAATAATTGGCTGTTGATTGCTGGTGTTGACTTCTTGATGTGTAGTGCCTCGCAAACGTCAAGCCGCCTGCTATTGCTGTATCTATCGATGATTTCTGTGTTGTTTACTAGGATTTCTCTGGCGATGGTTTG
Organism: Procambarus clarkii; assembly: GCF_040958095.1. Lineage (NCBI taxonomy): Eukaryota > Metazoa > Arthropoda > Malacostraca > Decapoda > Cambaridae > Procambarus > Procambarus clarkii. Next base: position 5,956,728 of record NC_091192.1, read on the forward strand.
GTTGTGGGAAGAGATTATATGTTCCTTAATGGAGCCCTGTTGCTTATGCATCGTTAAACGCCTAGAAAGAGATGTTGTTGTCTTGCCTATATACTGGGTTTTTTGGAGCTTGCAGTCCCCAAGTGGGCATTTGAAGGCATAGACAACGTTAGTCTCTTTTAAAGCATTCTGTTTTGTGTCTGGAGAGTTTCTCATGAGTAGGCTGGCCGTTTTTCTGGTTTTATAGTAAATCGTCAGTTGTATCCTCTGATTTTTGTCTGTAGGGATAACGTTTCTATTAACAATATCTTTCAGGACCCTTTCCTCCGTTTTATGAGCTGTGGAAAAGAAGTTCCTGTAAAATAGTCTAATAGGGGGTATAGGTGTTGTGTTAGTTGTCTCTTCAGAGGTTGCATGGCTTTTCACTTTCCTTCTTATGATGTCTTTGACGTAACCATTGGAGAAGCCGTTATTGACTAGGACTAGGATCACTATTGACTAGTGAAAAGCCATGCAACCTCTGAAGAGACAACTAACACAACACCTATACCCCCTATTAACTATTTTACAGGAACTTCTTTTCCACAGCTCATAAAACGGAGGAAAGGGTCCTGAAAGATATTGTTAATAGAAACGTTATCCCTACAGACAAAAATCAGAGGATACAACTGACGATTTACTATAAAACCAGAAAAACGGCCAGCCTACTCATGAGAAACTCTCCAGACACAAAACAGAACGCTTTAAAAGAGACTAACGTTGTCTATGCCTTCAAATGCCCACTTGGGGACTGTAAGCTCCAAAAAACCCAGTATATAGGCAAGACAACAACATCTCTTTCTAGGCGTTTAACGATGCATAAGCAACAGGGCTCCATTAAGGAACATATAATCTCTTCCCACAACCAAACCATCGCCAGAGAAATCCTAGTAAACAACACAGAAATCATCGATAGATACAGCGATAGCAGGCGGCTTGACGTTTGCGAGGCACTACACATCAAGAAGTCAACACCAGCAATCAACAGCCAATTATTGCACAACTATATTCTACCCACCTCAAGACTCCGCTCCAATATAGAAGCATCAAGAAATATGGACCAATAGGCTTTCTACAAACACTTCTATTCAATACCCATTGTTTGTGTTCTGTCTTGTGTTGATACTTTTAATACCCTATTAATATCCCCTCTTGTTCTGTCTTGTGTTAATGCCTCATCACCCGTCCCACCTCACTCAAATGTAGATATAAAATCGGAGATACGTAAGTTCTATTCAGTTGTGTATTTGTGAACTAAAGTCTTTGAAAATGTAATAAGTTTTACGAAACGCGCCCATGTCGCGTCAGACTAGAAATAAAAATGAATTTTGGAGAATTAATTTTTTATTTACCTCCAACAGTGAAGCGTAATGTACGAAAGATTGAGAAAATTCGAGTTAGAATTATTAATCTTACTTTTTCGGTCATATTTAATAATATATATATATATATATATATATATATATATATATATATATATATATATATATATATATATATATATATATATATATATATATATATATATATATATAATATATATATATATAATATATATATGTATATATATATATATATATATATATATATATATATATATATATATATATATATATATATATATTTATATATATATATAATATATATATATGTATGTATAAGCCTATACTTGCATAAACCACAAGGTGAAGATTAACAATCTTTGGACAACACCCACCAGTGGGACTCGAACCCAGAAAGCACAACTACCTTCCAGTAGCTGCCATAACTAGTATGCTTTAACCCACTAAACCATCAGACCCTACAAAAGAAGACCCTACCTATATCTCGATGACCCTACCTATATCTCGAAGTCTCTACTTCTTTTGTAGGGTCTGATGGTGTAGTGGGTTAAAGCATGCTAGTTATGGCACCTTGTGGTTTATGCAGACTGACCCCACACTCATCTGGTGCCCTCGGGAAGTGGAGATGTTTGGGATGTATATATATATATCTCGAAGTCTCTACTTCTTTTGTAGGGTCTGATGGTGTAGTGGGTTAAAGCATACTAGTTATGGCAGCTACTGGAAGGTAGTTGTGCTTTCTGGGTTCGAGTCCCACTGGTGGGTGTTGTCCAAAGATTGTTAATCTTCACCTTGTGGTTTATGCAAGTATAGGCTTATAAGCTGGACACGAGTTCTCTCACATTGACAGTGGCTTGACGAAAAATGCAGA